>NC_057797.1:534432711-534639535 GCF_018294505.1 Triticum aestivum
CACGCGGCGGCCTGCGTCTTGCTAGGCAACAGCCGCGTCGAGGAGCTCCTGGAGGCACGCCATCTGGCTGCGCTGCTCGTCGTCTTCCAGATTGTCTAGTTCTTCTGCCGCCACCTGGGCGGCATGCAGGTTCTCCATCGGGGTAGCGTAGACTGGGCGTCCGACTCCCAGCATGCTGGTTATGGCTGCGCCGCACTGCCGAACCGTGCAGGCTCGGCGGAGCTCGCCAGCAGCCGGGGTGCCTCCCGCGATGCGGTCGATTTCGCGCTGACAGGCCTTAGCGCGGCGCCTCATGGCCACCACCTTGTTGGCGTTGTCGAGGAACGAGACGCGGAATGCTTCGAGCGTCGTCCCGTCAGCGTTGGCAGCGACGGGGGTGGTGAGCCCCCCGTAAGGCGGCTCGCAGCGGGTCCTGGGCTGCTCCAACGAAGTCCCCGCTATGGCCGGTAAACATCTCCTCCGCGATGATGCCGGCATGGGCGCTGCCGGCAATAGGAGGGAGCGGGTCGTCGGTGATCACCACGTTGCCGGGGAAGGCATCGATGGAAGGTGCGTCGAAATCGATGAGCATCTCGACGGGCTCGATGAGGGGGTCGGTGGAACCAACAGACTCCAAATCAGAGGCGGGCTCGTTGGCGATGCAGAGCTTGTCGAGGAGGTCGATGATGCAGCTCGTGGGTCAGGCTGCTCCCGCATCGGGCGCGGGCTCGTCAGAGAGGTTGATCTTGCTGACGAGGTTGGCGATGCTGTTCGTGGAGCAGGCCGCCTCCGCATCAGGCAGCGTGCTGGTGCAAGCGCTAGCGAGCGCCCCGGGCTGGCTGATCAGGCCGGCCGCGACGTGCTCGTCGGAGTGGAAAAAGGTTCCCGTCCAGAACATGTCTCCGGCCGACGGTGCACTTTGCCTCACGGTGGGCGCCACATGTCGGGGTAATCTAGCGACATATGTCAGGGGGTGGCTTATCATGGATGGGGACAGGAGTACATCGTCGGGCCCTGGAAGCGGGAGTGAGCGAGATCTCGAACGTCTACGAGTCTTACCCGGGTTCGTGGCTCTCCGTGGAGATAACACCCCTAGTCCTGCTCTACGGGGTCCCAGCATACAAGGTTGCTCCTTAAGTTGTTCGACTAGAGGAAGAAGAAGGGCAAGGCTAGCTCCTTTGCTTCTTCTAGCTATGGGTGTGTGTGTTGGCATGGGTGCTGAACCATTTGCATGGGTGATCCTGGGGGTTTACATAGGCCTACCCCTAGGGGTATAATGGTAACTCTGCCGGGTGTAGGACCCGAACGTCAATGTCTTGGAGGACCGGGTTCTCCACCGGCTGCTGGGGCCCACCGCCTGGTGTGTCCCGCCGGATGCCGCGAACCCAGCCGACAGGTAGGGCCCGCCGCCTACGGGCCACGCCGACTGCCTTTTGTTGTAGCGATGTACTTGATGACGGAGGCTTCGCGAGGGGTCGCATGGCTACAGTGCCGCCGCCTGGTGGGCGCTTACTGTGGCCACGCCCCGTCTCATCTGATTAATGACGCACAGACTCCGAGAGGGGGAGGGCCGGCTGTTGGAGGTCGGCCAGCCCCTGAGGCCGTCTTCTGGGGTCGCGCTATCTGCTCGATGCTCGTGGACAAGTAGGGCCCACCGCCTGCGGGCCGTACCGACCGTCCCTCGTGGGGGATGGGCCTTACTGAAGTAGGCTGCGTCGTAAGCCGCATGGCTACAGTGCCGTGCTGGTAGGCGGTTGTCCGCTGGGTCGGCTCGCACTGTAGCCACGCTCTTCCATGATCTGGGGAAAGGGGTTGGTCTAGTAGCCACGCCCCGTCTCGTCGTAATGAATGGGCGCAAACTCTGAGGGGAGGAAAGGCCGCCTGCTAGGAGCCAGCCCCCTGAGGCCGCCCTCTGAGTGTTTGCCGTCTTCCAGGAACCGGCCTCCTGGACCAGCCGACCCAAGGAGTCGGCCGTGCGTCCGGAAGGTGCGAGGGTCTTGCTAGCCCTGATGTCTTGAAATGTTATGGGGTGCTGATGAGGCTACGTGTGGTCAATCCCTCCGACACATACTCAAATCGAATATAATCTTATTGAAATGTAAAATATGGTGGATGTAAAGTATATGTCGGGCAAGATTGCATTAGAATATGTGCGCCCACATTGTAAGGCACATATATACAATTAGCTAGTATCAATGTTATAGCGCAATGGCGTCTTCGCAAAATAAATTGAACTAGCAAAGACGACGGTGGCTAATTAGTCAAGTCAGTCTCCCTGCGCTGAACCAAAGGAACCTTCTAAACCCAATCTAGGAAACTACTAGTTTGGTGTACTTAACCCATAAAGAAACCTGACTGTTCAACATTTGTAGTCCCTTGTTTTCGCAGTTGGCGGCTGCATGCAGGTTGAGATACGGCCCTACTGCAAAAGAAGAAATGACTATTCGAGCACAAGCGACGTGCATGCGCGTTCAGGTTCAACCGCTGCGCATTCCTTTGGATTATACAATGCCTGCGGGTAGAATGATGCCTTGATTGATTGCTTTGCTTGATCTCGACGTTGCATGTGAGTGGGCATGTTGCATGGTCATCTTTTGCTGGCTCAACCTGTCAACCATATTAGTCTTCTCATGATCCAAGAAACTTGTTTAATAATGCTAGTTGCTCCATTATACGTAGTAGCCAATTCACCTGAGTCTGGCCATTCCCTATGGGCCTGCTGGAAGAGAAGAATCTAAGTAGAAAGAAAGTCGGGCATCGAAATAACAACTGCACCGCATTTTGTTTTCAAACATGCATCAGAATGCTTGTTATTTGTACTACTCAAAACCGCATTTTGAAAGAAAGTCGGAGTATTAGGGGCGCGGTGAAATGTAACAAAGTTGCAAACTGAACCAAAGGCACAACTCAAAACCAAAACGCAACAAATTAAAAGCTATCTATCCTGAGCAACAAACGCCAGCTTGATGCATCAATAAAAATGCCAGTTATCTATAAATCTAGCAAACAGCAGCAGCCCTACAAAAAAAAAGCAAGGAACCAAAAAGCCAAGCAAGGTAAGCAGATTAATTGCTTTGCGTCGTCCGCCCAAACTGCTTCAAGAGCTACGTGTTCTTGTTGAGGGAGAGGACTGCCCAAAGTAACAAAACAACATTTTGGTTTCATACGAAGGGCCTGCCCTCTCCATGACGCCCTGCACGCACGCGCGATGCGTCGCCGTCTCATCCGAGCTAACCACGTCCGTTCCATCACGATGTCCCCCGCGGTGCGTTGCGTTTTTAGCTTTGTTGACTGAGCATCGGTAAAGCGGCAAGGAATCGCCCACCTATTACCTAACATTTCTATTCATCCGTCCTCCTAACCAATCATTAACTCGCCGTCTCTGGCAACTTGTCAACTTCTGCGTTTGACGTGTGGAAGGAGATCTAGATGGTGCTGGAACATTTCTCTAGCATATGGCTGTTAATTATCTTATTGTGGTTGTTTTGTCTAGCCCTGTTAATTAAGTAGGAGTACATTGTTTTGCAATATCTAGGGAAGGATTAACAAGTATGTGTGGTAGATTAGCAGTGGGATATGCTTCAGGCCTTGGACTTTGGCCGTTTGCTGAAAATTAGGGAACAAAGGCGGCTCGTGCTCAGAAACCGTTAACTGCCCGCTTTTGTCGCTTCTCATGCTGGAGGATTCCTGATATGAATGTATAAATGGATTGAAGCAGCTAGAATGAAAAATAATCTTGATTCAGTTGTCAATGGAGCAGGCATAAAAATAGCTGAAATTTATCAAACCAAAGTGTCCATGCATAGAGCGACACAGAGGCACAGAGCCATCCAGTACCCATGCAGAAAACCCCGAGCAAAAGTCAATTTGAGATGAACCACTGTGGCCCATAAGAAAGCGTAAGAGGCAGCCCAGAAAGCAACGGCTTACGATGTAGTCAGAAGGCGCCGCTTAGCGTTCGCGGCGCTCGCGCGGGTCGCCTAGCGGGCCGGCCCAACAGCCTCCTCTAAAAACGATCGTGGTAGAAAAATATATGCAGGTTGTGGGATTCGAACCAACGCACGAGTGTAGGCTGCCGAAAGAAACAGCGCAGCAAACCATTACACCAGGACCACGTTGCTATCTACATTCAAAGACCAAGCTATTTAATACTTCTCCTAGTACAGCATTAACATCAATACCCCTAAATAACAGCATTAACATAAATTTTGTACCATATAAATCAAGAAAACATAAAATGAAAAAGAAAACAATAGATTTATAATAAAAGTTCAATTTTAAAAAACGTTCATAAAATTTGAAAAAAGTTCATCAACTTTTGAAAAGAATATGAATTTTAAAAATTAGTTCAATGATTCTAAAAAATAGTTTATAAATATCAAAAAGTTCATCGATTTTTTTTACTTTGAAAAGTTCATCGATTTTAAAAAAAATCATCAGATTTGAAAAAATAGTTCAATGATTCTGATAATAGTTCACAAATTTGAAAATTTTCATAGATTAAACGTTCATCAAATTTGAAAAAAAGTTCTTTCAATTCGAAAAAAGTTCATCAAATCTTAAAAAAAGTTCATCGAATTTGAGAAAAGTTCATAGAATTTGAAAATAAATCATCAAATTTCACAAAAAGTTCATCGAATTTAAAACAATTCATCAATTTTCAAAAAAATTCAAAATTTAAATAAATAGTTCACGAATTTTAAAAAATGGCGCAATAAAGAAAGAAAAAAAGATGAAGGAAAAAGAAAAATAAGAAACTGAGTTGAACAACGAAATAAAAAGGAAAAATGAACTAATTCAACAGTCGCGGGTGTATAGCCTAGTGGTTAGCCTCGAGTGCTTGCGGCAAAAAAGGGTTGGGAGTTCGAATCCCTGTCCCAGCACTATTTTTTGACCTTTCAAAAAACAAGAAAACCTGGAAGGAATAACGTAGAATGGGCCGGCCCAATTTGGACTGCTGCAGGCGCCCGTTTGCAAATTGCACTGTAACGGGCGCCTGCAGCGCAAAATAGGAAATGCCATGTAGTCTTCCCTAACGAGGCAGGGTGTTACAAATTGGGGCTTCCCTCTAGTTAGGGTTTGTCTTCCTCCCGGGATGACATAGTCGCCGCCGTCGAGATCTGCCTCCCCTACCTCTCCTCTCTTGGTCCGACGCCTGCTCGTGATCTACGGCGGCCGGCGGGTCGTCCTAAGCCAGGCGGTTGCGGCAGGGCGGAGAGCGATTTAGGGTTTTCTCCAAAAAACACCCGATACTCTCCCATCGGGTTAGGGTTTCGCGATGGCTTCAACCTCGACTTCGAACGCTGCTGCGCCAGGTTCACAGGAGGTCGACGATGTGGAAACAATGATGAAAGAGCTGGGTCTCCGGGAGGAGGACCTGGACGATGTGGTTTTTGATGAGGAAGCGGCTCCACCGGAGGCGGCCCGCTGGATTGCCCTTGCCAAGGTTCACGGCTCCAAAACTTACAGTCAATACTGGTTCTTCCGGAATATGATGGAGGCATGGGATCTAGCCCAAGAGGTGAAGTTCAAGCCGCTAGAAGAAAATCTCTACACCGTCCAATTTTCCTGCTTAGGTGATTGGGAAAGAGTAACCCAGGAGGGGCCATGGCACTTCAGGGGCGATGCGGTCATCCTCAAGCCTTACGATGGACTTGCTAAACCATCAACAGTCCCCCTCGACACCATTGAGATCTGGGCGCAAGTTCATGATGTACCGCCCCTGTACGCCCACCTGGTGCCATCCCTCGCGGCGAAAGTAGGGGAAGTACTTTATGCTGAACCCCAGTCACAAGATTTCACGGGGAATTTTCATCGCGTGTGGGTCAGGATCAACGTCACGAACCCTCTGAAGAATGCAGCGTCTATGATCAGAGAGGGGAAGCGCTAGATATACCGGGTCAAATATGAAAAGCTACCGGACTGGTGTGCTGTGTGTGGCATGCTTGGGCATCTCTTCAAGGAGCACAGTGCCGGAATCCACCCACCAGAAGCGCTGATCTTCAAGAACTTGTGAGCATCGTGGGTTATGCGGACCAGTTAAGGCCCGGGTGGCGGACGGGGCCGGAGAGGAGGATGAAGAGGGGGCCGCAATGGTGGCCGCAGCGGGGATGATCCTTTCGGGTATGATGGAGGAGATGAATGCAAGAATGATGCGGAAGTTGATGCGGAGATGGATGAGGCTGGTTTAAATAGGAAAAGGGGGCAGCCCAGACCGAGACCCTGGCTGGATCAGGGGTGGCAAAAACTGTGTTAATGCTACAGGGCGGAACAAACCCACAGAACGCATCGGTCCCCTTGAGCCCTTCCTCCAAGCAATAGCCGAAGAGGAACCAGCCATCTCCATCATCAGACGACAAGGCTAATGGGAAGAACAGCTCCAATGACAAGTTTTCAAACGTGCTCTTGGCGGGCCCCCACGAGGGGTCGCGCCTAGCGCAATGAGTCTTCTATGCTAGAACTGTCGCGGGGCTGGCAAACCCACGATAGTGAAATGATGAGGCAACATGCCCCTTCTATTCTTTGTATCCTGGAAACTCAGATAGAAGGCTCACGTGTTGAGAATTTATCCAGTACTTTAGGTTTCAATAAGAGTTATGCTGTTAGTAGTAGAGGTAGAAGTGGTGGTTTGGGAATTTTCTGGAATGATTCAATAAAAGTTGAAGTTGTTGGTTAATCGGAGTATCACATTGACGTGATTGTTGATGACTTGGTTGGAGTAAAATCTAGAGTTACTTTTGTGTATGGAGAAGCTCAGGTGAATGAGAGGTATAAAACATGGAACATGCTACGAGGTATTGCAGGCACAAGTACCCTTCCATGGGCGGTGATTGGAGATTTTAATGGAGTGTTACATGGTCATGAGCACGACGGGGTTGGAAACAGAAGCCAAGCACAAATGGATGCTTTTCGTGATGCTCTGGACACCTGCGGTTTAACTGATATTGGATACACGGGGAACAGTTGGACGTTTGAAAGAAAGGTAACCGGGGGTACTTTCACCCGTGTACGTCTCGACAGATGCGTTGCTAGTTCTGATTGGGTGCTCTCTTACCCAAACGCGACACTTGAACACATAAATTCAGCCTCATCTGATCATTCGGCTCTCCTGCTCAAGATCGACGTGCATGCATGCAAGATGGGTCCCAGGAGCTTTAAATACGAACTCATGTGGGAGAGGGAACCAAGCCTTTTCGAGTGCATGAAAGATGGCTGGACAGCGACACCTGCTGGTTCTGTCCATGCACTGAAAACAAAGCTAGGGGCTCTATCGGTGGACCTATCCAACTAGGATCAGGAGACGTTTGGAAGTGTACGCCAGGAAATAAAATTACTAAAGCAGTAGCTGGAGACGTTGCGCTCCCAGCCGGCGAGGTCGGCTCCATCACATGTGGAAGTGAAGGTTACAAACCGTTTGGTTGAACTGTACCACCGTGAGGAAATACTCTGGAGGCAACGTGCAAGGCTGGAATGGCTCGCCCATGCTGACAAAAATACGTACTTTTTCCATCTACGGGCCAGCAGAAGGCAACGTAAGAACCAAATAAAGGCTTTGGCGCGCCCCGACGGGAGCATGACGGAGGATAAGGCAGAATTGGAAGTAATGACCAATGAGTTTTACAAGAACTTATATACATCAGAGGGGGTTCATAACATGCAAGAGGTCCTCCAGACAGTCCCGGTGAAGGTGACGCAAGCCATGAACACAATGTTGAATGCACCATATGATAAGGAGGAGGTCAAGCGTGGTTTGTTTCAAATGTTTCCGATAAAGGCCCCGGGGCCGGATGGATTTCCCGCCCACTTTTTTCAGCATCATTGGGACATTTGTGGTGATGAGGTTACGAGGGCAGTAATGAGCATTATCAATGGGACAGAGTCAGCGGCCTGCATTAACGAGACGGTGTTGGTACCAAAGGTAAAAGATCCTACACAACTGTCACAATTCCGACCGATTAGTTTATGCAATGTTCTGTACAAAATTGCATCAAAAGTGATAGCTAACCGGTTAAAGCAAGTACTACCAGAGATAATATCAAAGGAACAGTCAGCTTTTGTTCCAGGTTGCCTCATGACGGATAACATCATTGCTGCATATGAATGCTTGCATTTTATGAAGAGAAACAAAGCAAAGAAAAATCAGTGATGCACTCTCAAGCTGGATATGATGAAGGCCTATGATAGAGTTGAATGGGCATATTTGAGGGCTATCATGTTAAAACTGGGCTTTACTTAAAGGTGGGTAAACATCATAATGGACATGGTAAGCTCGGTTAAATTTTCTGTCATGATGAATGGGAGGAAGCTGGAGCAGTTTTCACCTTCGCGAGGTATAAGACAAGGGGACCCTATATGCCCATACTTGTTCTTGATTGCAGCAGAGGGCCTTTCGTGCCTATTGAAATCAAAAAGTGAGTCATCCAATCTTCATGGCTTAACTGTGGCACCTACGGCGCCACCAGTGAACCATTTGTTATTTGCAGATGACAGCCTGCTGTTTTTTAAGGCAAATAGTATGGGTGCTACGGAGGTGCTCCAACTCTTGGATATTTACTGTCAAGCTTCTGGACGATGCATAAACTATGACAAATCTTCAATCTTCTCCAGCAAGGGAGTTTCTAATAATGTACGCCAGCAAACCAAAGGTATACTCCATGTGCCCAATGAAACATTGAATGAGAAATATCTTGGTATGCCCAGTGACATTGGTGTTGGGGAACGTAGTAATTTCAAAAAAATTCCTACGCACACGCAAGATCATGATGATGCACAGCAACGAGAGGGGAGAGTGTTGTCTATGTACCCTCGTAGACCGGAAGCGGAAGCGTTATAACAACGTGGTTGATGTAGTCGTACGTCTTCATGGCCCGACCGATCAAGCACCGAAACTACGGCACCTCCGAGTTTTTGCACATGTTCAACTCGATGACGATCCCCGGACTCCGATCCAGCAAAGTGTCGGGGATGAGTTCCGTCAGCACGACGGCGTGGTGACGATCTTGATGTTCTACAGTCGCAGGGCTTCGCCTAAGCACCGCCACAATATTATCGAGGATTATGGTGGAGGGGGGCACCGCACATGGCTAAGAGATCAATGATCAATTGTTGTGTCTATGGGGTGCCCCCTGCCCCCGTATATAAAGGATTGAAGGAAAGGGCCGACCAAGGAGGGTCGCGCGCCCAAGGGGGGGAGTCCAACTCCCACCGGGAGTAGGACTCCCCTTTTTCCTATTAGGAGTAGGAGAGGGAAGGAAGAGGAAGGAGGGAGGAAGGAAAGGGGGGCCGGGTCCCCTCCCAATTCGGATTGGGCTTGCGGGGGCGTGCCCCCTCCCTTGCTCCTTTCCCCTCCTTTCCACTAAGGCCCAATAAGGCCCATATACCTCCCGGGGGGTTCCGATAACCTCCCGGTGATCCGGTATTGTCCCAATCTTACCCGGAACCTTTCCGGTATCCAAATATAGTCGTCCAATATATCGATCTTTATGTCTCGACCATTTCGAGACTCCTCGTCAAGTCCGTGATCACATCCGGGACTCCGAACAACCTTCGGTACATCAAAATATATAAACTCATAATGAAACTGTCATCGTAACGTTAAGCGTGCGGACCCTACGGGTTCGCGAACAATGTAGACATGACCGAGACACGTCTCCGGTCAATAACCAATAGGGGAACCTGGATGCTCATATTGGCTCCTACATATTCTACGAAGATCTTTATCGGTCAGACCGCATAACAACATACGTTGTTCCCTTTGTCATCGGTATGTTACTTGCCCGAGATTCGATCGTCGGTATCTTAATACCTCGTTCAATCTCATTACCGGCAAGTCTCTTTACTCGTTCCGTAATACATCATCTTGCAACTAACTTATTAGTTGCATTGCTTGCAAGGCTTAAGTGATGTGTATTACCGAGAGGGCCCAGAGATACCTCTCCGACAATCGGAGCGACAAATCCTAATCTCGAAATACGCCAACCCAACATGTACCTTTGGAGACACCTGTAGAGCACCTTTATAATCACCCAGTTACGTTGTGACGTTTGGTAGCACACAAAGTGTTCCCCCGGTAAACGGGAGTTGCATAATCTCATAGTCATAGGAACATGTATAAGTCATGAAGAAAGCAATAGCAACATACTAAACGATCGGGTGCTAAGCTAATGGAATGGGTCATGTCACTCACATCATTCTCCTAATGATGTGATCATGTTAATCAAATGACAACTCATGTCTATGGTTAGGAAACATAACCATCTTCGATTAACGAGCTAGTCAAGTAGAGGCATACTAGTGACACTTTGTTTGTCTATGTATTCACACAAGTATTACGTTTCCAGTTAATACAATTCTAGCATGAATAATAAACATTTATCATGATATAAGGAAATAAATAATAACTTTATTATTGCCTCTAGGGCATATTTCCTTCAGTCTCCCACTTGCACTAGAGTCAATAATCTAGATTACACAGTAATGATTCTAACACCCATTGAGCCTTGGTGTTGATCATGTTTTGCTCGTGGAAGAGGCTTAGTCAATGGGTCTGCTACATTCAGATCCGTATGTATCTTGCAAATCTCTATGTCTCCCACCTGGACTAGATCCCAGATGGAATTGAAGTGTCTCTTGATGTGCTTGGTTCTCTTGTGAAATCTGGATTCCTTTGCCAAGGCAATTGCACCAGTATTGTCACAAAAGATTTTCATTGGACCCGATGCACTAGGTATGACACCTAGATCGGATATGAACGCCTTCATCCAGACTCCTTCGTTTGCTGCTTCTGAAGCAGCTATGTACTCCGCTTCACATGTAGATCTCGCCATGACGCTTTGTTTAGAACTGCACCAACTAACAACTCCATCGTTTAATGTAAATACGTATCCGGTTTGTGATTTAGAATCGTCCAGATCAGTGTCAAAGCTTGCATCAACGTAACCATTTACAATGAGCTCTCTGTCACCTCCATATACGAGAAACATATCCTTAGTCCTTTTCAGGTATTTCAGGATGTTCTTGACCGCTATCTAGTGATCCACTCCTTGATTACTTTGGTACCTCCCTGCTAGACTTATAGCAAGGCACACATCAGGTCTGGTACATAGCATTGCATACATGATAGAGCCTATGGCTGAAGCATAGGGAACACCTTTCATTTTCTCTCTATCTTCTGCAGTGGTCGGGCATTGAGTCTTACTCAACTTCACACCTTGTAACACAGGCAAGAATCCTTTCTTTGCTTGATCCATTTTGAACTTCTTCAAAACTTTGTCAAGGTATGTGCTTTGTGAAAGTCCAATTAAGTGTCTTGATCTATCTCTATAGATCTTAATGCCCAATATGTAAGCAGCTTCACCGAGGTCTTTCATTGAAAAACTCTTATTCAAGTATCCCTTTATGCTATCCAAAAATTCTATATCATTTCCGATTACCAATATGTCATCCACATATAATATCAGAAATGCTACAGAGCTCCCACTCACTTTCTTGTAAATACAGGCTTCTCCAAAAGTCTGTACAAAACCAAATGTTTGATCACACTATCAAAGCGTTTATTCCAACTCTGAGATGCTTGCACCAGTCCATAAATGGATCGCTGGAGCTTGCACACTTTGTTAGCTCCTTTTGGATCGACAAAACCTTCCAGCTGCATCATATACAACTCTTCTTCTAGAAATCCATTCATCAATGCAGTTTTGACATCCATCTGCCAAATTTCATAATCATAAAATGCGGCAATTGCTAACATGATTTGGACAGACTTAAGCATCGCTATGGGTGAGAAGGTCTCATCGTAGTCAATTCCTTGAACTTGTCGAAAACCTTTTGCGACAAGTCGAGCTTTGTAGACAGTAACATTACCGTCAGCGTCAGTCTTCTTCTTGAAGATCCATTTGTTTTCAATTGCTTGCCGATCATTGGGCAAGTCAACCAAAGTCCACACTTTGTTCTCATATATGGATCCCGTCTCAGATTTCATGGCTTCAAGCCATTTTGCGGAATCTGGGCTCACCATTGCTTCTTCATAGTTCGTAGGTTCATCATGATCTAGTAGCATGACTTCCAGAACAGGATTACCGTACCACTATGGTGCGGATCTTACTCTGGTTGATCTACGAGGTTCAGTAGTAACTTGTTCTGAAGTTTCATGATCATCATCATTAGCTTCCTCACTAATTGGTGTAGGTGTCACAGAAACCGGTTTCTGTGATGTACTACTTTCCAATAAGGGAGCAGGTACAGTTACCTCATCAAGTTCTACTTTCCTCCTACTCACTTCTTTCGAGAGAAACTCCTTCTCTAGAAAGGATCCATTCTTAGCAACAAATGTCTTGCCTTCGGATGTGTGAAAGAAGGTGTACCCAATAGTATCCTTTGTGTATCCTATGAAGACACATTTCTCCGATTTGGGTTCGAGCTTATCATGTTGAAGCTTTTTCACATAAGCATCGCAGCCCCAAACTTTCAGAAACGACAACTTTGGTTTCTTGCCAAACCATAGTTCATAAGGCATCGTCTCAACGGATTTTTATGGTGCCCTATTTAACGTGAATGTGGCCGTCTCTAAAGCATAACCCCAAAACGATAGCGGTAAATCTGTAAGAGACATCATATATCACACCATATCAAGTAAAGTACGATTACGACGTCCGGACACACCATTATGCTGTGGTGTTCCGGGTGGCGTGAGTTGCGAAACTATTCCGCATTGTTTCAAATGTAAACCAAACTCGTAACTCAAATATTCTCCTCCACGATCAGATCGTAGAAACTTTATTTTCTTGTTACGATGATTTTCAACTTCACTCTGAAATTCTTTGAACTTTTCAAATGTTTCAGACTTATGTTTCATTAAGTAGATATACCCATATCTGCTTAAATCATTTGTGAAGGTGAGAAAATAACGATATCCGCCACGAGCTTCAACATTCATTGGACCACATACATCTGTATGTATGATTTCCAACAAATCTGTTGCTCTCTCCATAGTACCGGAGAACGGCGTTTTAGTTATCTTGCCCATGAGGCACGGTTCACAAGTACCAAGTGATTCATAATCAAGTGGTTCCAAAAGTACATCAGTATGGAGTTTCTTCATGCGCTTTACACCGATATGACCTAAACAGCAGTGCCACAAATAAGTTGCACTATCATTATCAACTCTGCATCTTTTGGCTTCAACATTATGAATATGTGTATCACTACTATCGAGATTCATCAAAAATAGACCACTCTTCAAGGGTGCATGACCATAAAAGATATTACTCATATAAATAGGACAACCATTATTCTCTGATTTAAATGAATAACCGTCTCGCAAACAAGATCCAGATATAATGTTCATGCTCAACGCTGGCACCAAATAACAATTATTTAGGTCTAATACTAATCCCGCTGGTAGATGTAGAGGTAGCGTGCCGACCGCGATCACATTGACTTTGGAACCATTTCCCACGCGCATCGTCACCTCGTCCTTCGCAGTGTTTGCTTAATCCGTAGTTCCTGTTTCGAGTTGCAAATATTAGCAACAGAACCAGTATCAAATACCCAGGTGCTACTGTGAGCTCTAGTAAGGTACACATCAATAACATGTATATCACATATACCTTTGTTCACCTTGCCATCCTTCTTATCCGCCAAATACTTGGGACAGTTCCGCTTCCAGTGACCAGTCTGCTTGTAGTAGAAGGACTCAGTTTCAGGCTTAGGTCCAGACTTGGGTTTCTTCTCCTGAGCAGCAACTTGCTTGCTGCTCTTCTTGAAGTTATCCTTCTTCTTCCCCTTGCCCTTTTTCTTGAAACTAGTGGTCTTGTTGACCATCTACACTTGATGCTCCTTCTTGATTTCTACCTCCGCAGCTTTTAGCATTGCGAAGAGCTCGGGAATTGTCTTATCCATCCCTTTCATATTATAGTTCATCACGAAGCTCTTGTAGCTAGGTGGAAGTGATTGACGAATTCTGTCAATGACGCAATCATCTGGAAGATTAACTCCCAGTTGAATCAAGTGATTATTATACCCAGACATTTTGAGTATGTGCTCACTGATAGAACTGTTCTCCTCCATCTTGCAGCTATAGAACTTATTGGAGACTTCATATCTCTCAATCTGGGCATTTGCTTGAAATATTAGCTTCAACTCCTGGAACATCTCATATGCTCCATGACGTTCAAAACGTCGTTGAAGAACCGGTTCTAAGCCGTAAAGCATGGCACATTGAACTATCGAGTAGTCATCAGCTTTGCTCTGCCAGACGTTCTGAACGTCGTCAGTTGCATCAGCAGCAGGCCTGGCACCCAGCGGTGCTTCCAGGACATAATTCTTCTGTGCAGCAATGAGGATAATCCTCAAGTTACGGACCCAGTCCGTATAATTGCTACCATCATCTTTCAACTTTGCTTTCTCAAGGAACGCATTAAAATTCAACGGAACAACATCACGGGCCATCTATCTACAATAAAACATAAACAAGCAAGATACTATCAGGTACTAAGTTCATGATAAATTTAAGTTTAATTAATCATATTACTTAAGAACTCCCACTTAGAAAGACATCCCTCTAATCTTCTAAGTGATCACGTGATCCAAATCAACTAAACCATAACCGATCATCACGTGAAATGGAGTAGTTTTCAATGGTGAACATCACTATGTTGATCATATCTACTATATGATTCACGCTCAACCTTTCGGTCTCAGTGTTCCGAGGCCATATCTGCATATGCTAGGCTCGTCAAGTTTAACCTGAGTATTCTGCGTGTGCAAAACTGGCTTGCACCCGTTGTAGATGGACGTAGAGCTTATCACACCCGATCATCACATGGTGTCTGGGCACGACGAACTTTGGCAACGGTGCGTACTCAGGGAGAACACTTTTATCTTGAAATTTAGTGAGAGATCATCTTATAATGCTACCGTTAATCAAAGCAAGATAAGATGCATAAAAGATAAACATCACATGCAATCAATATAAGTGATATGATATGGCCATCATCATCTTGTGCTTGTGATCTCCATCTCCGAAGCATCATCATGATCACCATCGTCACCGGCGCGACACCTTGATCTCCATCGTAGCATCATTGTTGTCTCTCCAATCTTATGCTTCTATGACTATCGCTACCGCTTAGTGATAAAGTAAAGCATTACAGGGCGATTGCATTGCATACAATAAAGCAACAACTATATGGCTCCTACCAGTTGCCGATAACTTGGTTACAAAACATGATCATCTCATACAATAAAATTTAGCATCATGCCTTGACCATATCACATCACAACATGCCCTACAAAAACAAGTTAGACGTTCTCTACTTTGTTTGTTGCAAGTTTTACGTGGCTGCTACGGGCTTAGCAAGAATCAATCTTACCTACGCATCAAAAACCACAACGATAGTTTGTCAAGTTGGTGTTGTTTTAACCTTCGCAAGGACCGGGCGTAGCCACACTCGGTTCAACTAAAGTTGGAGAAACTGATACCCGCCAGCCACCTGTGTGCAAAGCACGTCGGTAGAACCACTCTCGCGTAAGCGTACGCGTAATGTCGGTTCGGGCCGCTTCATCCAACAATACCGCCGAACCAAAGTATGACATGCTGGTAAGCAGTATGACTTATATCGCCCACAACTCACTTGTGTTCTACTCATGCATATAACATCAACACATAAAACCTAGGCTCGGATGCCACTGTTGGGGAACGTAGTAATTTCAAAAAAATTCCTACGCACACGCAAGATCATGATGATGCACAACAACAAGAGGGGAGAGTGTTGTCTACGTACCCTCATAGACCTGAAGCGGAAGCGTTATAACAACGCGGTTGATGTAGTCGTACGTCTTCACGGCCCGACCGATCAAGCACCAAAACTACGGCACCTCCGAGTTTTTGCACACGTTCAGCTCGATGACGATCCCCGGACTCCGATCCAGCAAAGTGTCGGGGATGAGTTCCGTCAGCACGACGGCGTGGTGACGATCCTGATGTTCTACCGTCGCAGGGCTTCGCCTAAGCACCGCTACAATATTATCGAGGATTATGGTGGAGGGGGGCACCGCACATGGCTAAGACATCAATGATCAATTGTTGTGTCTTTGGGGTGCCCCTTGCCCCCGTATATAAAGGAGTGGAGGAGAGGGCCGGCCAAGGAGGGTGGCACGCCCAAGGGGGGAGTCCAACTCCCACCGGGAGTAGGACTCCCAATTCGGATTGGGCTTGGGGGGGCGCCCCCTCCCTTGATCCTTTCCCCTCCTTTCCACTAAGGCCCAATAAGGCCCATATACCTCCCAGGGGGTTCCGATAACCTCCCGGTGATCTGGTATTGTCCCAATCTTACCCGGAACCTTTCTGGTGTCCAAATATAGTCGTCCAATATATCGATCTTTATGTCTCGACCATTTCGAGACTCCTCGTCAAGTCCGTGATCACATCCGGGACTCCGAACAACCTTCGGTACATCAAAATATATAAACTCATAATGAAACTGTCATCGTAACGTTAAGTGTGCGGACCCTATGGGTTCGAGAACAATGTAGACATGACCGAGACACGTCTCCGGTCAATAACCAATAGGGGAACCTAGATGCTCATATTGGCTCCTACATATTCTACGAAGATCTTTATCGGTCAGACCGCATAACAACATACGTTGTTCCCTTTGTCATCGGTATGTTACTTGCCCGAGATTCGATCGTCGGTATCTCAATACTTAGTTCAATCTCGTTACCGGCAAGTCTCTTTACTCGTTCCATAATACATCATCTTGCAACTAACTTATTAGTTGCATTGCTTGCAAGGCTTAAGTGATGTGTATTACCGAGAGGGTCCAGAGATACCTCTCCGACAATCGGAGCGACAAATCCTAATATCGAAATATGCCAACCCAACATGTACCTTTGGAGACACCTGTAGAGCACCTTTATAATCACCCAGTTACGTTGTGACGTTTGGTAGCACGCAAAGTGTTCCTCCGGTAAACGGGAGTTGCATAATCGCATAGTCATAGGAACATGTATAAGTCATGAAGAAAGCAATAGCAACATACTAAACGATCGGGTGCTAAGCTAATGGAATGGGTCATGTCAATCACATCATTCTCCTAATGATGTGATCCCCTTAATCAAATGACAACTCATGTCTATGGTTAGGAAACATAACCATCTTCAATTAACGAGCTAGTCAAGTAGAGGCATACTAGTGACACTTCGTTTGTCTATGTATTCACACAAGTATTACGTTTCCGGTTAATACAATTCTAGCATGAATAATAAACATTTATCATGATATAAGGAAATAAATAATAACTTTATTATTGCCTCTAGGGCATATTTCCTTCAATTGGTTCTTCAAAGAATGGTGCTTTCAAATATTTGAAAGATATACTATGGAGCAAAGTACAAGCGTGGATAGAGAAATACTTGTCTATGGCAGGAAAGGAAGTGTTGGTCAAGGCAGTAGCACAAGCTGTCCCAGTATATTCAATGTCATGTTTTAAACTGCCAAGAGGATTGTGTGAGCACTTGAATATGTTGATCCGGAAATTTTGGTGGAGTAGCAAGAATGGACAACGAAAACCGAACTGGGATCATGGAAGGTAATGACACAACCAAAAAACATGGGGGGATTGGGTTTTAAAGATTTTGAACTTTTCAACATGGCGATGCTAGCCAAGCAAGCATGGAGGATCTTGCAAAACCCAGAGTCCCTCAGTGCTCGTATCCTGAGAAGTGTTTACTTCCCCACAACGTCCTTCTTGGAGGCTTCTCTGGGAAACCACCCTAGCCAAATCTGGTGGGCTGTCATAGAAGGTAAAGGAGTGCTGAAGCAGGGGCTGGTGAAACGGATCGGCAATGGAGAAACCACTAACATCTGGAACGATAATTGGCTACCACGCACTGAAATGATGCGGCCATATGGGAGTAGGGTAGTGAACCCGCCTGCACATGTCTCAAAATTGATTGATTCTACCGCTGCTGCATGGGACAGAGAGAGAGTTGTACACGTGTTTATGCCAATGGATATCCCAATAGTGTCGGGTATTCCTCTCTGTACAAGGAATGTTGCGGACTTCTGGTCTTGGCACTATGAGAAAACGGGAGTCTTTATAGTCTGTTCTGCTTACGCCATGCTCGTCTCGACTAGGCAGCAGAGAGAGGCTTGGTTGGAGGAAACCGCCGGATCGTCAAGTGATCACGCGGAGGGGACATCCTGGAAGTATTTGTGGAAGGTCAATGTACCGGGCAAAGTCCGGATGTTCTTGTGGCGACTCGCTAGGCAGTATTTGCCCACAGAGGATATTCGATGTCACCGAAATATGTCTACAACTTCCACATGTGGCTTGTGTGGTGTGCCGGATTCTTGGAGACACTCATTGTTAGAGTGCACCTCGGCGAGATGTGTCTGGGCCTTAGCGGAGGAAGAGATAGCTGAACACCTAAGTGTTTCGACTGAGCCTAACGCCAAACTTTGGCTGTTTACCATGATGGAGCTGTTATCCCATGTATCTTTTGTCAAACTGTCAGTAACCCTATGGGCAATTTGGTGGGCTCGATGACAAGCTATCCATGAGGGAATATTCCAAAGCCCTTACTCCACCCATGATTTTGTTCAGAGATTTATAAGTGAGCTTCAGAGTTTGGAAGCCCGCAAGCCGATAGGCAACACAACGGTAACAAGGCAACCCAACGCTGCACCTAGAGCCCGGCCAAAGGCGCCACCAGCAGGCTTTGCCAAGATTCATGTTGACGCCGGTATGGCGCGTTTCAATAGGGGTGGTTTAGCAGCAGCTATATGTAGAGATGGTGAAGGAAACTACTTGGGCATCGCAGCATTGGTGATCCCAGGGGTCGTGGATGCAGCAACACTGGAAGCTATTGCGTGTCGGGAGGCGCTGTCTTTGGCTGAAGACTTGCACATTTGAGATTTTGTCATAGCATCAGACTCCAAGCAGGTGATCAATGATATTAACAAGGGCTATAAGGGCAAGTATGGAGCGATCATATCAGAAATAAGCTTACGAGCTTCTGTTTTTAATTGTACTTTCGTTTTCGAAGGCCGAGCGTCGAATAGCGATGCTCATAATATAGCTAGATCTTCTCTTTCTCTTCAGCAGGGGCGCCATATTTGGCTTGTTCATCCCCATGCAAATTGTATCCCACAAACTGTGGTTTATGATCAATAAAGTGTGCCTTACCCCTCAAAAAAATGTAGTCTTCCCTAACAAAAAAATCTAGTTATAAAAAAAATTCTCAAACAAATCCAGTTCTAAAAAAGGTCATTTCACAGTTAGGGCCTCTTTGATCGCAGTATTTGTAAAATATAGGAATAGAAAAAATAGAGAAATAAAATGGCATGTTATCCTCAATCCTACAGGATTATTCCGAGTGTTTGACTGTGCACAGGAAAAATGTAGGATTTTTTACATGAGGTTGGAGTGGATGATTTTTTTTTCTATGAAAACTAGTACAAGTGAATCCTATGAAAAATTTCCTAGGGATTGCAGTCCTATGTATCAAACAAACCACGGAGGAAAAATCCTAAGGATTGGAATCCTCCAAAATTACCCCAGTTTCATGTATTTCCCACTGGTTACGGTTTTCTCCTTCTCTCGCCTACTCCGTCGGTGTTGATTCCTCCCCCCACATCTAGCCACGCCCTTGCCAAATTCTTGCTTGGGCTAACTCAGGGGCGAGTTACTTCCTAAGCTTGGTGAATTGAGGTAGGGCTTCGGGTATTCTGGCTCTCGTCAAAACCGGGTAGTTAATACCAGGTTAGGGCTTGCCATGGCGACCCACTTGTTCTTTGTCTCGAAACTGTTGGAGATACGCCCTAGAGGCAATCATATGGTGATGATATTTCCTCATATATTCATGAGATATTTGTATTATCCTCGAACATCATCACTGGTACGTATCAACAAGTATGTGATTTTTCTTGTGAGACTACATAAGGTATGATGATTATTCTATTAGTCCCAAGTTGATAAGGTTATTGCCTCTAAACTAGTTTCAGCCAAAATTTCTAGAAAAAGATCCTTAAAAATACATAATATTTAGAGCCTAGGAAAATATTTCCTAGCCAAAATATGCAGTAGAAATACCTTCTGAAAATAAAGGCTATAATAGGAATTATAAATAATATTATAATGGTTTTAGGGTTTATATATCCCAAAATATTTTTAAACCACTCAATCCAAATTCAAAAATATTCTAAATGCTTTTTATATTGGGAAAGTCTTGTTATCTCTTCTCTATTAATTTCTTTGCGTTGGAATATTAATTCAAATCTGGAAAGAAACAATTCAAATGAAATCCAAATATATATATATATAAGCCTCCCAATTATTTATATCTTAAGAAGTCATGTTATCTTCACCCGTGTTTATACAGGGTTTCGGTTTGATACTTGAAGAAGCAAATAAAATCTCAAATTGGAAATATTGGAGTGTCCTTTTATTCTCCTCTCTGGAAATATTCAATCGAAAAAATAGATTCCTCTCAAATTTGAGCAATCAATCAAACAATCTTATTTTTAGTTAGCATTCCTAAATCTGAAATTTGGGGATGTTGCACGTTTGAGACCTCGACGTCGCCCCACTTTTTCTTGTGTTTGCCGCGGTGCCACCGTCTTCGGCCTCAACGCAAACGTATAACTTAGTGGTGTGAAACAAAAAATAGGCCAAAAATGACTCCTTTTACTAGGACTTCTGTGACCCACCATGTTGAACCCTACAAATCGTATTGTCAACCTCATCAACAGACGAGAAAATCATCGGAAGTGGATTGTATCGGGAGAGCCTCACAGCAGGGACCCAGCATATTTCATGTTGTCGTATGCAAGCGTCTCCCTGTTTCTAGTAAAAAAACTTCCTTCTCCTACTGAATGTTGATATCTAGGACCAACCAGGTTGAAGACTTCACATGAGATGTTCCTTCTGGTCTAGGCGTGTACGTATATATGCTACTTCCACGATGAGCCACGACCAACGATGGAGCAATATGTATCATACTAATCATATGGGGTAACTACCATATTGATGTGTATGTAGACATTCTCAAGCATGAATCTATGACCAACGTGTAAAACATGAACATGCCAGAAGACGAGAAGAAAGGATAGAAGCTAGGCTTAATCTACAAACTTTTGTCAGGGCTAGCTACCATCAACAATATTCTAAGAGTCACTTTGTTGCCAAAGTCTGGAGATTCAAGATGATAAGAGGCTATTCTATTGATCTACTTCACCATCTTGATAGGTGTGAAAAGTTCAACATCACAAACTTCATTGATAAAACTATCCAAAGGACTACTACTGAGCATAAGAGATCATGTGGATATGCTCCCTACCTATTGTTTCTAGTTAACTCCAAGATTGCAGAAGGTAAGTTTTTGCTTGGCTGTGTGTATGAGCCCTTCAGGCCAAATCTTGAGAATAACATTGTCACCATGGAAATCAACAACAACCCAGCATGTGCAACATCTAGTGAAGCTGCACATATTGCTCACGCATCAGCTACCCCTAGCCCCTCTACCCATCCTCCAGTAGTAGTCCCCAAGACACATACTAAACAGATCGCCTATCTATGCTAAGTTGTAGGATCGAAAGTATGTCTAGAGGGGGGTGATTAGACTACTTGACCAAATAAAAATCTAGCGTTTTCCCAATTTTAAGTCTTGGCAGATTTTTGCAACTTAGCACAAGTCAAGCAATCAACCTACACATGCAAGTCTAAGAGTATAGCAGTGGAATGTAAAACATTGCACATGAAGGTAAAGGAAGGAGTTTGGAGGGAGCAAACGCAATGTAGACACGGAGATTTTTGGCGTGGTTCCGATAGGTGGTGCTATCGTACATCCACGTTGATGGAGACTTCAACCCACGAAGCTAATGGTTGCGCGAGTCCACGGAGGGCTCCACCCACGAAGGGTCCACGAAGAAGCAATCTTGTCTATCCCACCATGGCCATCGCCCACAAAGGACTTGCCTCACTTGGGTAGATCTTCACGAAGTAGGCGATCTCCTTGCCCTTACAAACTCATTGGTTCAACTCCACAATCTTGTCGGAGGCTCCCAAGTGACACCTAACCAATCTAAGAGACACCACTCTCCAAAAGGTAATAGATGGTGTTTGATGATGAACTCCTTGCTCTTGTGCTTCAAATGATATTCTCCCCAACACTCAACTCTCTCTCAAAGATTTGTATTTGGTGGAAAGATGATCTGAGTGGAAAGAAACTTGAGGAAGTCTAGGGATCAAGATTCTTATGATTGGATTGGAATATCTTGGTCTCAACACTTGATTAGGTGGTTCTCTCTTAGAAAATGAATAGTAGAAGTGTAGGCGCGTTTTGATGGCTCTCTCCACGAATGAAGAGTGGGTGGAGGGGTATAAATAGCCTCCACACAAAATGTAACTGTTACACACAATTTACCAAACTCGATGGGACCGAATCATGAAACTCGGTCACACCGATTTAGTTCAAAATGTGAACGTTAGGATTTTCGGTGGGGCCGACATGTCAACTCGGTGAGACCGATTTCATTACGGTTAGGGCATAACGTATTCTCAATGATACTGATCACATAAAATCGGTAGGACCGATTTTTGTAATAGGCAAACAGAGAGTTGGTCAGGCAAACTCGGTGGGAACTAATCGCTCATTTCGGTGAGACTGAAACATTACGAAAGGGAAATAGAGAGTTTGCATTGCGAACTTGGTGGGACCGATCGCTCATCTCGGTTGGACCGAAACGTTACAAAGGGAAACAGAGAGTTTCAATCCCATCTCGATGAGACCGAGATCCCTATTGGTGAAACCGAAGTGACTAGGGTTTCTGGCAGTGGCTATGTCAAGTGAACTCGGGGACGCCGGATAGATAATTTCGGTGGGGTCAAGTTTGATTTTTGGTTTGGGACATATGTGTGGATATGAGAAAGTGGTTGAGGGCTTTTAGAGCATATCACTAAGCATTTTGAGCAAGCAAGCCATTAAGCAACACCTCGTCCATTTTTAATAGTATTGGCTTTTCCTATGGACTCAATGTGATCTTGGATCACTAAAATGAAAATGTAGAGTCTTGAGCTTGAGGCAATGTGTGTCCTTAGCATTTTGAGGGGTCCAGATTCCTAATTCATGCCATGCCAATCATTGAACTTTCTGAAATGATCCTCTTGAAATAGCATTACTTCAATAAGCTATATGTTGTTAGGAATTACCAAAACCACCCAGGGATAGTTGCACTTTCAATCTCCATCTTTTTGGTAATTGATGACAACATATAGATCAAAGCTTCGACAAATGATAATAAGATTGAAATACATCATCGCTTTGAGAAGTGTGTGATAAGAAAAAGCTCCCTCTAAATTTGTGCATTATTTGAAATTTTCTTTTGAATGCAAATGCACAATCGATTAGGATCATGAGTTATGAAAGTGCATTATATCGACTAGAGGGAGGGTGAATAGGCGATTTTTATGAAATTCTTCACTGAGGAATTTGCCGGTGAGGAAATTCCTTAGCGAAGAACTACTAGCAGCGGAATAAGTACTCAAAAGTAAACATAACAGAATACAAGCATAGTCATCATGATGAAATGAAGACAGGCACAGAGTACAGAAGCATAAACACAGGATAACACAGGATGAAGACAAACAGACTGAAGAAATTGAACTGAGGAAATTGAGAAAGTCTTCAGTCAAAGTCTTCAAACACAGATATGAACAAGCACACAACACAGTTATGAGGAAATGAAAGAGTTGAGGAAATAGAACCAATAAGCTTGGTGAAGACAATGATTTGGTAGACTAGTTCCAACTGTTGTCTCAGTTGTACGTCTGGTTGGAGCGGCTGAGTATTTAAACTCAAGGACACACAATCCCGGACACCCAGTCCTGAACACGCAGCTCAGGACACCCAGTCCTCACCGTATTCTCCTTGAACTAAGGTCACACAGACCTCGTCCAATCACTCATGGTAAGTCTTCAGGCGACTTCCAAACCTTCACAAACTTGGTCACTCGGCGATCCACAATTCCTCTTGGATGCTCTAGACCATGACGCCTAACCGTCTGGAAGAAGCACAGTCTTCAAAGGTAACAAGCGTCGGTTCCACGCAAGATCAATCTCTTCAGTTATGCTCAATCACTTGGGGTTTGTAGGTGTTTGGGTTTTGGGTTTTTGATTTTTCCTCACTTGATGATTTTCGCTCAAAGTCCTCAGAGGATGGGTTGCTCTCAAATGACAAGTGTCAGTTTCTCTCGGAGCAGCCAACCAACTAGTGGTTGTAGGGGGCGGCTATTTATAGCCTAGGGAGCAGCCCGACATGATAATACATAAATGCCCTTCAATGATATGACCGTTAGGTGGATAGATATTTTGGGACAGCTGGCGCATAGCACAACAACGGTTGGAATTTTGAGTAGCAAAATCCTCAGGGCTATCATGTTCCTCACTGTGTAGGCAATCCGCACTGGCGAATTCCTAACTCCTCAGTCAGGACAAATTCCTCAGAGACCAGAAGAACTTTGCCTCTGTCACTGAAGAAATTGACTGAACTGTATGAGATTTCCAATGGCTTCACGTGAAGGGATTGGTAGGTGTAGGATTTTGAGTTGAGCATCACATGGAAATTTTTCCTTAGTATTTCCTCGACCCCCTTTAACAGTACGGTGTTTCCTATGACTCAAGAAAGAGAAAAAACAAAACTATGAAAACGAAAGTCTTCAAGCTTCATATTCCTCGCATGAATATCAAGTCTTCATGGACACACCAATTTCTTCACTTTCAAAGTCTTCATGAAAGTCTTCAGAAATATCAAAATCTTCAGTCGAAGATATTTATTTTTAGGGGTCGACTTTTCCTGTAAATATCAAACTCCTCATAGACTTATAGACCTGTGTACACTCACAAACGCATTAGTCTCTTAACCTATAAGTCTCCAATACACCAAAATCAGTAAGGGGCACTAGATGCACTTACAATCTCCCCCTTTTTGGTGATTGATGACAATATAGGTCAAGTTTTCAACAGGGATAAACATATGAAGTGTAACTACTGATATTGAGGAATTTGATTGCAAGATATAGAAGAACTCCCCCTGAAGATGTGCATAGTGAGCAATTTGCTTTTGAAGCAATGCACACTTGAAGAGTTGAATCATGGATATCTCGCCCTATATCTTGTAATTCATACACGCATTTAACATATAATATGAAGAATTTGAAATGCATTTTGAAAATATGGTGCCAGATGAAATTCAGCATGCGTGCAATAATATTAACAAGGAATAAGCATGCAGAATAGTGCATCAAAAGTATCAGAGCACAGTGCATCAAAAGTATTAGAGCACAGTGCATCAAAAGTATCAGAGCACCATCGGGTTTAAGATTACAACTCGATCCAATAAAGTTTCAGAAGAATGAGAGTTGTGACTTAGCAAGAAAAAATGCCCATATAGTAGACCCGCTTGAAGACTAACTCATATTTCTCCCCCTTTGTCATCGAATGACCAAAAGGATCGAAAATGAGGACTAACGCCCCTAAAGATAATCATGTTGATGAAGGAGCGCTAGCATTGTTGGGGTCGTTTGTTGATGTAGGGCCTGCCGCAGTGTCGTCCAAATCTTCATGTTCATCAGTGTCGCGCGATGAAGAATATGAGCTGGCCACCAGAGAAGGAACCTTGACCTTCTTGAATTTCTTCGGTGGAGGTGCAGACCAGTCAAAATCTTCTTTGAGACCCATGTTCTTTAGATCTTCTTCACCATACAGATGTGACAGGATTGCCCAGGTGCGACCGAAGACTTGATGGAGGTAGTAGTGGTTTTTCTTCACTGCATTGTGTGTGGCAGTCATGTTGTGAAGAAGTGAACCAAACTGACGCTTAACCCATTTGTGATTTCGATCCACCTTCTGGTGAAGACTAAGCAGAAGTTCACGGTCAGTCATCACACGCGGAGCAGTGGCTTGAGGAGTGGACTTGGGTGCATTGGTAGAGTCATGTGTGGCAGAGTCATCATTGGTGGAATAAGATGCAGCTTTGCGAAACTGACCATCCAATGGACGAATGCCTTCATCTATTACAGCTGGTGCCTTGCCCTTTCCATCAACTGAGGAATATGTCTGCTTGAGGACTTCAATTGGGGGCAAATAGCTGAGGTGATTCTGGAAATCAGCTTTGTAGTTGAGGGAAGACCTTGTCCTGAGGAATCTCATAATCCAAGGTGCATAAGGCTTCAGCTCAAACGGAGATAGTGCAACATTGGCCATAGTCCTCATGAAGAAATCGTGATAATTGGCAAGAATGCCATGAACGATGTTGAATACCAGATTCTTCATGATGCCAACAATTTCCTCATCAGATGAGTCGTGGCCTTTGATGGGACTGATTGTCCTCGTAAGAATATGATAGACAGTTCTGGGCACGTACAACAATTCCTTCACGAGGAATTTGGTTCTTGGTGCTTGACCTGGCTTCAAAGGTTTCATCAGCACCTGCATGTAATGATGTGTGTCGGTGTCAAAATCGGCGGATCTCAGGTAGGGGGTCCCTAACTATGCGTCTAGGCCAGATGGTAACAGGAGGCAAGGGACACGAAGTTTTACCCAGGTTCAGGCCCTCTCGATTGAGGTAAAACCCTACGTCCTGCTTGATTAATATTGATGATATGGGTAGTACAAGAGTAGATCTACCACGAGATCAGAGAGGCTAAACCCTAGAAGCTAGCCTATGGTATGATTGTTGATGTGTATGTTGTCCTACGGACTAAAACCCCCCGGTTTATATAGACACCAGAGAGGGTTAGGGTTACATAGAGTCGGTTACAATGGTAGGAGATCTGAACATCCGTATCACCAAGCTTGCCTTCCACGCCAAGGAAAGTCCCTTCCAGACACGGGACGGAGTCTTCAATCTTGTATCTTCATAGTCCAGGAGTCCGGCTGAAGATATAGTTCGGCTATCCGAACACCCCCTAATCCAGGACTCCCTTAGTAGCCCCTGAACTAGGCTTCAATGACGACGAGTCCGGCGCGCAGATTGTCTTCGGCATTGCAAGGCGGGTTCCCCCTCCAAGTACTTTATAGAAGATTTTAAACACAAAGATAGTGTCCGGCTCTGCAAAATAAGTTTTCCACATATTGCCATAGAGAGAATAATATTTACACAAATCTAATCTGCTGACGTATTCCGTAGTGCGACACACCACGGCCAAGCTTTTATCCGAGTCGTTTCATTATCCCACCTTAGTGCATCGTGCAAGGCAGTTTCCTTGGCACATCTTGTCAAAGCAGAGATCGTGTCCCCTTATTCCGGGATTCTCATCAATATGGACGTGGGTAACCCAACCGTTTCTAGGACTCCTAGATTATAGGCAAGTCCAAACGGACACGGAGAGGAAACTTAATGTTTGCCTCTTTATAAAGGGACGAGGCTTTTTATTTTTCCCTGCCGTGCTCAATCAAATCTTCCCCCCACCTCAAGCTCAAACGCCCAAAGTTCAGGTCGGGAGCTCCGAACCTTTGGTCATGTCCGGATCTAGCCTTCAAGGCCAATGGGTGCCTTCCTCCGTTAAGGAAGAAGACGTCAAAAAGTTGAGGGAGGCCAGATATCTGACCGCTGAGATTCTACATCGGCTGCCTCCCTGGGGGCAGGCCGTCCCCTCCCCCGAACCCAACGAGAGCATCGTGTTCGTCTCCCACTTCCTCCGAGGTCTAGGCCTTGCATTGGATCCTTTTGTCAGGGGCTTGATGTTTTACTACGGGCTAGATTTCCATGATCTAGCTCCGGACTCCTTTCTTCATATCACGACGTTTATTGTTGTGTGCGAGGCCTTCCTCCGGGTTACCCCTCACTTTGGCCTATGGCTCAAGACTTTTGAAGTAAAACCGAAGATGATCGAGGGGCAACATGCGGCGTGTGGAGGTGCCTCAATACGCAAGATGACGGGAGCTGCATGGCCCAAAGGTTAGATTCCAGAGGTGTCTGAATTGTGGCAACAGGAGTGGTTCTACATCACGGCTCCTAGAAGTGCCAAGTGGGCGGCCGCCCCCGTTTTCCGCCCGGGCCCTCCTCCACAACTGATGTCATGGATTAGAAGAAGATTGAGTTGGGGTCCGGCCAAGGACGTGCCTATACTGCAAAGCCGCATTCAAGATCTCTTTAATGGAGATTTCAGTTTGGTCACGGTAACACAAGTTATGCTGGTTCGTCAAGTCCAGCCTTGCAAACGTCGGCCTCTTCGCTTGTGGGAGTTCAATCCCGAGGGACCGCGCGCCATTCGAAATTTCCTCGGCCTGACGCACGAGGAGATGTACAAGTTGTTCTTGGGACCTCAAGTGGAGTGTCCGGAAATTACCGAGGACGTGGGCCTGAGTAGCAACCGTGCCGCCGAACAGGTAAGGCATCTTCCGACCGAGCGTACTACCTCTCCTTTGATGCGAAGTTATTTCTGAGAGTTCGCTTTTTGACCAGGAATGGCTAACGAAGGCGAAGTTGATTCGGTGCTCGGCCCCCCTCCCTGAGGGTTTGGAAAATCCTATATTGGAAAAGATGCTCCAGACCGCACCTTGCCCGGAGCCCTTGAAGGAAAATGCGGGCGGTCGCGGGCCCCAAACGCTGGCCGCTCTAGCCGAGGGAGCGAGCGTCTCCATGAAGGAAGACGACCAGAAGAGGAAAAGGATTGCGTCTGGGGATTCGGAGGCCGAAGCTTCCAAACGGGAGAAGAAGTCTCCCATAGAGGGTCCTACCCCGGGGGGTGCGGTTGCCGCACAAAGTCCGCGGGGGGGATCAATTCTCCCACGAGTCGTAAGTGACCCAAAATACCTTAATAGTACAGATATGTCGTCTTTTCTTCTGAGAAGATAACCACTGCATGTATCTTTGCAGTTCGGGCCTTAGCCGCTCTCAAATGAGCTCGTCTTCGGGGGATCTTCTTCCAGAGATGATGGAGAGCGAAACGCCTCCTCCGGACTCCTCCGCTCTGGAAGCGAGCGACCCTGAAGTGTCGTTGTGGAGGGCCTCTCTGAGTCCGGCGAGGCCAGAAGATAATCCCGTCGATCCCCGAAGTTCCCAGTGTCCGGCTCCCAAAGAGAGCAGACAAACGAGTCCGGCACCGTCTAGTGTGCGGTCGGATGTTCTGAGGGAGTTGGTGGGGCGAGCGGCCATCTCAGATGAACACCGTGTGCTGATGAATACGGTGATGGAGAGAATCTTGTCCGCCGAAAGCGGATTGCATAAAGCTTTTATGAGTCTACTGATAGGTTTTGAGGTACATAAAATAATGTATGATAACCCTACACATGCTAAGTGTGCCCTGTGTAGATAGTAGCCCCTGAGACTCTGGTTGTCGTTGGGAACGACAACGATCAGAGGATCATAATCCTAGGTAGTAACCATACTGCCTCTATGAGCAGGTGATGGATGCTCCGGTGGCTAGCCGGACTAGCGAGTTTGCCCATTTAAGACGGCAATTGGATGCGGCAGACGCCGACATCGAGCTTGTTAACAAAAGGCTTGACGAGGCGCAGGGTAAGTGTTATTATCTGGTAAACGCTGCATAGTGAGAGCAGCATGAAGCCAGTATGTTTAACATGTTATGACTGCAGATGGAGCTGCCACTGTTGAAGCCTTGCGAGCGGAACTTTCGAGCCAAGGAAAAAGTGAAATTGGATAATGCGGCTGCTTTGAAGGCGGCCGAAGAGTTGCAAGCTGAGAAGGCCGCGCATGGCGAGAGCCGAGATAAGATGGCCAATATGGCCATAGAATTAAAAGCCGCCGTCGACCGTTGCCGGGTTCTTGAAAAATAAAACCAGGTGAAGGCATCGGACCTCGAGAAGGCTGCTGCGACGGGAAAAGACCTCTGCTCTGCTATGAGGGCAAAGAAGGAGGAGCTGCGGGAAGCCGGGGATATTGTAGGTGGGAAACCCTTTATGTTGCAGAGGAAGTTCGGAGATCCACGGTATGCCCCTCTGGATCGGCTGTGGAGTTCGGAGGATGCGTATATGGATTTGGTGGCGAGCGCTGCTGATGCGGCCAAGTACTTCAAGGGTCAGACGGACCGTGAAGTGGACCAGCTGTTTTGGACACAATTCCATTCTCTCGAGCGTCCACTTTCATTGTCTGACCAACTAGCCGAATGGGCCAAACTGAATAGGTTGTCCGGACTCGCCATGAGGTCTGTTGTGGATCAGCTATGGTCGGAAAGGCTAAAACCGAACAGCTATTTTGGCTTGGTGCAGCAGTTCCTTGACGTGGTGCCGCGCATTAATGCGATGAAGAGGTCGGCGTGTATAGAAGGCGCACGAATGGCCTTTGCCCGTGTTAAAGCAAACTGGGCGGAGATGGATGCTACCACTGTTGCAGCGCGGGATTCAGCCATAGGTCGAAGGGCTGCTGAGCACTACTTTGAGGAAGTTCTTGAGGGTGCTCGTTTCATAGAGACCCAGTGCTCAAAAAATATTATGTTTGAGTGATATGTAATCTCATTGTAAGCGAAATGCTTTTATAAATAAGGCTACTTTTATACTTTTGCCTGAAAGTAATATGATGCCTCCTGGGCGGCCGTTTATGTATACATGTATATAACCTGAAAGATTGCAGTTGTCGGCTTCAACCCCCACGCATATAATGCGGGGGTGTTTACAAAGACACGTGTTCACACTTAACCCAACGTCTTGGTCCTATAAAGGAGGTGATAGCGGAGCGAGCAAGGCAACCGGACTATAATGCTTTAACACTTTCACTTAGCCATAGGAGTTTGACAGTGGGGCTACTAGATAGCCCCTGGTGGCTCCGCACTCTCCCGATCCCAGGGTGCGTACATGCCTGGCCGGGAAACGACCCTTCGTTAAGGCGGGGGAATTCTAACATTCCCATAGGTCGTCGAGTGGTTGACCAGTCTCACGCTATATCATGACAGTTAGTTTTCGGCTTTCTCTACTGAGGTGCTCGTCCGGATGAACCAGGGCACAATCGTAGTAGTTCTCCTGGTGCTACCTTAGCCGGTAAAGCGGAACGTAAGGCACCAAAACACAGGAGCTGGGCAAACCCAACATTTGACCTAAGACAATGATTCGGAGCTAATGCATATAGGGCCAAACTCGCGCCGACGAACACTCCCTAAGGTATTCGGTCCTTGTGGTATAAACCGGGCCTAAAAAATGGCCTTTGAAAGAAGCCCCTTGTGTCCAGGTACGTGCATTGTTCTGGCGTGGCCGCATGCCAAGACGTCAGCATCCTTCTCAACGGTGGATATGTATCAACAAGAGACAGTAAAAAAGGTTTACGCAGGGTCTTAATCCAAAAAGAATCCTTGGGGCGGGTCCCTGCTGCACGTCTGCGCCTGTGTCTCCGTTGTGCCGTATCCTAGACGGGTGTAGCACGATGATCGTCTGTGAGAGGAATTTGGGTGAAAAGGTGATCGTGCAAAAAGATAGTTTTTCTAAAGAAACCATGTGTAATTCAAGAGGAGGAGAAATTGCCACTTTTCTGCGTGCGTGGAGCCCCTTGTATTGAAAAATAGGGGTGCGACTGTTTATGCGGTATAAGTAGTGGCGCCGGACTCGATTAGTTGTGTCTGAGGTCTTGACGACCTATTGGATGCTTTCGTTGGTCTAGGCGCCTTTAGTGTGCGGCTGCCAAGGCAGCCTCACTCTCTTCGGCGCACAGAGATCGCTTGATACTTCCGTGCACTGAAATGATGCCTCATGGACCGGGCATCTTGAGTGTAAGGGAGGCATAGTGTGGTATTGCATTAAAGCGAGCGAAAGCTTCGCGTCCGAGTAGTGCTTGATAGCCACTTTGGAACGGAGCGATGTGGAAAGTTAAATGCTCATGACGGAAGTTATCGGGGGAGCCGAATATGACTTGTAATAGGAGGGAGCCCGTGCAACGAGCCCCTGGGCCTGGCGTTACTCCTTTAAAGGTAGTGTTGCTATGGCGAATTTGTGTTGGGTCTAACCCCATCCCACGGATTGTATCATGATATATTAGGTTTAGGCTGCTGATGCCGTCCATCAATACTCATGTGAAGTGATATCCGCCAATTACTAGGTTTAACACCAGGGCGGCCCATCCTGTGTGTCGGATACTTGCTGAGTAATCACGATGGTCGAAAATGATCGGTTGAGATGACCAGTGGCAGGACTTCGCGGTGATAGGCGCTTGGGTATATTTTTCTGGGAGTGCCGCATTGCTTTTTCCCTTGATCACGTGTAACACGTTTACTGTTTTGACTTCGGGTGGAAATTTCTTTTGTTCCCCCGTGTCTCGCTTGGGAGGTTCTTCCTCGTCTTCACTTGGTGTATCCTCCCCCTTGTGTACGGCGTTGAGCTTGCCGGACTGCTTGAAGACCCAACATTCTCTGTGGGTATGATTGGCAGGTTTGCTACGGGTACTATGGATCTGACATACTTGGTCCAGAATTTTGTTGAGGCTGGACAGTTCATCCCTGGTGCCTTTAGGGGGCGGCTTTTGGCCTGGCCGAGAGACTTTGAATCCGGTATTTACTGCCGTGCCCTTTGTGCTGTCTTCTTTATTCCGGCGTTTGTTATTGCTGTTGCGCCGTGATTTCCCCTTTCCATCTCTAACTTCAGATGTGTTGGGATCGCTAGTGCTGCATCTGGCTAGCCAGCTGTCCTCACCCGCGCAAAAGCGGGTCATGAGTTTCTTAATGCGGCCATTGTTCTCGGCTTATTTTGGCCGAGGTGTCTGGCGAGCCATTCGTCACGGACGCTATGCTTGAAAGCCGCTAAGGCTTCGGTGTTCGGACAGTCGACAATCTGGTTCTTTTTAGTAAGAAACCTATTCCAAAGCTTTTGGGCTGATTCTACGGGCTGCTGAGTTATATGACTCGGATCATCCGCATCCGGAGGTCGGACATAAGTCCCTTGAAAATTTGCCTGAAAGGCGTCTTCGAGCTCTTCCCAACTTCCAATGGAGCTTTCGGGGAGGCCTTTGAGCCAGTGATGAGCTGGCCCTTTGAGCTTGAGGGGTAAGTACTTGATGGCGTGGAGATCATCTCCTCGAGCCATATGGATATGAAGGATGTAGTCCTCAATCCAGACCCCCGGGTCTGTTGTTCCGTCGTATGTCTCTATGTTTACGGGCTTGAATCCCTCTGGAAATTCATGGTCTAGCCCCTCATCGGTGAAACACAGGGGATGTGCGGCACCCCTGTAGCTGGGTGTGCCATGTTGTTCGGACGTTTGTTGTGTTGCATTGTATGCTGGGGCGCGCCTACGGGGTCCATAAATGGATCTTGTTGCGCCGTCCTTTGGGTGCGAGCCCTCGCATGGGTCGTGTGTTGTATTGTGAGCGGCGTTGTATGTCGTTCTGTGTTGATAGAGGGGTCGTCTATCCGACCGGGTGGCTGCTTTGATATTTGGTTGTGGGGGTCGGAGGCCTCCTCATTGAATTCAGGTAGTAGCTTCCGCTTTGGGTAGCTCTTTGAGGGGCGATTGTCGCCGTACATTGCTGTTGTATTGAGTATTTTACTCCATCTGAATTGGAGTGTGTTTTGCGCGGCCTTGAGCCTTCGCTTCTGCTTTTTAAGGCTCCTCGTGGTGGCAACAAGCCTTTTGCGGGCATTCTGATGCTCCGGGTGCCTGTCCGGCGTTATGTCGTCCGGGCCATTATCCTAGATAGGATTTTTTTGTTCGGTTTGAACATCCGGATTGCCGTTGTCCGGCAGCGGTTCGCCCTGCTCCAGCGCTGGGTCTGTGTGATCGCTATTTCTGTCGAGGCGGGATTTGGGGTGGCGCTTGCGTCGCCATTTTGACTGCTTTTCGAGGGAACAAGCCTTCGGTGCATCCTTCCGCTCCTCGTCGTCATCTTTTGGTGCGTTCACCGTGTATACGTCATATGACGAGGTGGCGTTCCAGGGCCCAACAGGCGCTGGTTCTTCATCGTCTCCTTCATCGGCGTCCATACCGTCGATGTCTTCGGAGTCGACTTCGAGCATGTCGGTTAGGTCGTCGATAGTGGCTACAAAGTGGGTGGTGGGTGGGCTTTGAATTTCTTAATCGTCCGTACCCCAACCTTGCTGACCACAGTCCGGCCGGGGCTCTCCTGATAAAGAGAGAGACTTCAATGTCTTCAAGATATCGCTGAAAGGCGAGTGCTGAAAGATGTCTGCGGCAGTGAACTCCATGATTGGCGCCCAATCGGATTCGATTGGCAGGGGCGTGGAGGGTTCGGAGTCCGGAGAGGAGTCCGGCTCCTTGGAGTCATGAGTCCTGCAGAATATGGGGCTGGTGTTCATCTCAACCGCCGTTGGGTTCGCAGCCCCCGAGGCGGCGTCCAACCGCCTATCCTCGATTGGCGCGGTTGGCTCCGGACTAAGGGTCGGAGCCGATGCGGGTGCGGCCTCCATGGCACTGTTCGGCGGCAAAGCTAGATCATGCTCGTCGTGACAGTGCGGCACGCTCGGCAGTGGCTCGAATCCATCGAAGATCAAGTCCCCGCGGATGTCAGCTGTGTAGTTTAAACTTCTAAATTTGACCTGACGGCCAGGGGCGTAGGTTTCGATCTACTCCAGACGGCCAAGCGAATTGGCCCGCAGTGCGAAGCCGCCAAAGATGAAGATCTGCCCGGGGAGAAAGGTCTCACCCTGGACTGCATCGCTATTGATGATCGTAGGAGCCATCGGACCTGACGGCGACGGCACAGAGGAACTCTCAATGAAAGCACCAATGTCGGTGTCAAAACCGGCGGATCTCGGGTAGGGGGTCCCGAACTGTGTGTCTAGGCCGGATGGTAACAGGAGGCAAGGGACACGAAGTTTTACCCAGGTTCGGGCCCTCTCGATGGAGGTAAAACCCTACGTCCTGCTTGATTAATATTGATGATATGGGTAGTACAAGAGTAGATCTACCACGAGATCAGAGAGGCTAAACCCTAGAAGCTAGCCTATGGTATGATTGTTGATGTGTATGTTGTCCTACGGACTAAAACCCCCGGTTTATATAGACACCGGAGAGGGTTAGGGTTACATAGAGTCGGTTACAATGGTAGGACATCTGAACATCCGTATCACCAAGCTTGCCTTCCACGCCAAGGAAAGTCCCTTCTGGACACGGGACGGAGTCTTCAATCTTGTATCTTCATAGTCCAGGAGTCCGACTAAAGATATAGTTCGGCTATCCGAACACCCCCTAATCCAGGACTCCCTCAATGTGTGAGCTTAGGTTCACTATAGATGCAGCGAGCTTCTTCAAGGGGAGGACTGAGTGGTAGAGCACGAAGCAATTCAGAGGCTGGTGCAGTGTAGTGAGTGTTTTCAGACATCCAGTCCAGCACCCATGAATTCACATCTTCAGCATCTCTGGTGATGTGCAGCGTTGCATAGAATTGAAGAATCAGTTCTTCATTCCAATCGCAGATGTCATAGCAAAAGTTTAGCAGTCCAGTGTCGTGAAGAACACTGAGGACTGGTGCGAAGCACGGCAGAGATTCCATATCCACGTAAGGAATGTGCTCATGCTAGAAGATCTTCTCCTTGTTGAACAACACTGAGGAATAGAAATTGGCTTGACTAGAAGTCCAGAAACGCCTCTTCCTAGTGCGAGCAGAGTCATATGGGTTGTAATCTTCGAAGAATACGTGCTCACCAAAGAAATCATCAGCCTTGAACTTTTGCTTGCGTGAGAATGGATCCTTTGGCTTCGGCAGAGGAGTGTCAGTGAGTTGCATCACGACCTCAGGAATCTCAATCGTAGGTTCTTCAGGCTGAGGAATTTCTGGTTCCTCCTCAGTGGCAGTCTGCGTCGTTGGTTGTTCAGTAACAGCAGTTTCTTCAGCGCTAGTGGCTGGAATTTCCTCATGGACAGATGCAGTGGGATGAGTTTCGTCAGAGCCCATGTGAATAGTTTGTGTGGGGGACTGAGGAATTTGCTGTAGAGGGGTGAACATTGGAGAGTTTGGATGCTGATTTTCCCACAATTCATCACTGATTACAGGTGTGGAGCAGCCAATGTCCACATCTTCATCTTCCATTTCTTCAACGCCAGCCTCTTCAGCTGTGAACTGAGGCATAGGCAAGGAGATGATAGGTGTTGAAGGGATCACATCCACTTCAATTTCTTCGTCCAACAGTTCAGACGAAGCAGCAGAAGGAGTTTCTTCATCAGATCCGCTGGGGATCACATATTCTTCATCAAAAGGAACAAAGTCCTTTGATGGCCTGGTTGAGATGGGAACAACATCAATCGGATTTGCAAATGAACTTGTCATAGGCTTCATTTTCTTCGGAGCTGAAGAATCTGAAGCAACTGATGCTTTCCTTTTCTTCACTGCAGCACCCTCTGCAGCCTCGGTCTTCTTCACATCTGATGCAGATGGAAGGATTGGAGTTGAAGTTGGTGCGGGAGCAGCTGAGGAATCTGGTTGATTTTCTTCAGGCACAACTGATGCAGTTGCCCTGAGTTCTTCAGTTTCTTCAGGCACACCACTAGTGGGTGCCCTGGCAATTTTCTTCAGCAGCTGGAATGCAGTCATCAGCCCTGGAACTCACATTATCTTCAGCAGCCTAATTGTCATCAGTGGTGCTGGCATTTTCTTCAGTAGGCTGAGCAAATGCTTCAGCCTGAGGAATTTCCTGTTGCGTTGGGGCTGCAACATTGGAAGTGAAGTTATCCACAAGTTTCACAAAACGAACCTTGGCTCCAAGCCAATCAGCGTGATATGCGTCAAAGTTATCACTGAGTTTCTTAATCTCAGTCTGAATAGTGACAAGTTCTTCAGTTGTCATAGAGACAACATTTTTCTTCAGATAGCGCTCTTTCTTGTACTGCGCTTTCTTGATCTGCCTGGCCTTCTCAAATTTCCACTTTTCTTCTTGAATGAAGTGGGTCAGCATGTGACTCTGGCCAGGAGTCAGCTTGAAGTCAGGCAAGGGAGTGTTGGGGTCCTTGTGCCAATCATCAATGTAGTCGAGGATCAGCTTGGGATCCAAAAGCAGTGGCACCTCTGATCCTTTGGCTCTATCGGCCCTGACTTGCCTATCTCTGATGATTTGTGCAAGTTCATCATCATCAGCTTCGTCTTCATCAAACGGCACTTGGAAAGCGACTTGCTTCTTTTGAGGACTTGGGCGAGGACCTCGTCCAGTAGTGGCCTTTGTCTTCAGCAGTGAGGGGCCAGCTGAGGAACTTGGTGCAGCTGAGGAACTAGCTGAGACACCTGAGGCAATGGAGATGTCGGCAGTCCTTTGGCATGAGGCGAGATGCATAGGTGCTAAGGATTTAGTCGGAACAGCTGAAGGCTTTGGCGGAGGAGCTGAGGACTTTGGAGGAACAGGAGCAGCATGAGGAATTTGCCGTGAGGGCTTTGAGGATTCTGGCCATGAGGGCATTGCTGAGGAACTTGGCCTTGAGGGCATTGTTGGTGAACACTTGGCTTGCGCGCAGGCTTCTTTGACATAGCCTTCTTTGGCTTGACAGCAAAGGCCTTAGCAGAGGCAGCAGCAGCAGCAGAGTCTTCATTAAATTTCCTCACTGCTTCTCTGGCTTGCTTAGCCAGCTTGGCTTGGCGCTTGGCCCATTCATTAGGATAGTTCTCACCGCGCTTGAGGCTGGTGGGATCAGCGATTTGGCCAGGAGCCAATGGAGCTCTTGGGCATGGAGGATTGAGTGCGAATTTCTTCATGTACTTAGGAGTGACATATCTGTACTCCCTCCATTCTCTTGCCCATCTCCTCTCTATCTTCTGAATGCGCACTTTGCGCTCATTCTTGGTTTCCTCAGTAGGTGTGCAGTACCCAGCATATATGTCATCAGGGATCTCAAACGTTGTATTTACCTCAGGCCTCTTTCCTCCCTTCTGTGGCTTCTTACCGTCAGTCATTTTCTTCAGTTGAGGAATTTGAACAATTGAATTCTCTGAAGAAGTATGCAACTTTTCTTTGAGGAATGCTGCAAATGAGTTAAGTTGATGAGAACCTAGTGATTCAGCAGCTGACATGTGTACCTGTGAACAGAGTATAGTTGCGAGGAATTTGGATAGGTCATATGCGTTCTCAGAAGGTTTTGAAAAAAGAACAAGTTTGAGGAATTTGACCAGATGAGTCTTGAAGAATTTCAGTAAGCATTCTTTGTCTTAGGTTCCAGAGATGTGTAGATTAAAAAATCCACACATTTGAGGAATCTTGAAGAAAAAAACATGGCTTAGAGAAACGAGTCAAGAACAGATGACTTGTGAGGTGTTTAGTGTGTGAATCTATGAAGAAAAACACCTTTGAAGATTTTGAAGATAATCATTCGAATCAACGAGGGTAGTAAAAGTAACTTTTAATTACCCTGGACGAAGAACACGATGAACTGGAGTGAGGAGATGTGAAGTTCGTCTGTGCAGATCTTCCACGCCCTAACTTGGCGGAGGAAGACAGCTACGGCGACGGCGAAGTGGAGATTTCCGCGGTCGGCGCAAGTACATTGGCGACGAGATCGAGGCAGTGAAGTTGTTCCTCACCGGCGGCGATGAAGTAGTGGCGGCACTAGCGTTTGAGAAGCTCTAGCTGGAGAGAGAGGTCGAGCGAAGTAAAAGAAGTGAGGAAGGGAAGGAGGGGTATTTATAGCCACGATGAAAAACTGTTCGCCCGAAGAAATTGGACGAATGTGCCCCTGACCCTTCTCAGTCGCATGACATGTGTCACCCACGTAGTGAGAGGTGGAGATCGTGTTAGATCGTGGGTGAGTGGATAAGTGTATCGTGGGATGCGGAACGGTTTGAGCGGCAAAGCCGAAAATTTCGATAAGATAGGTTTTAAAGTTCCGTTCGCAATTTCTTCAGCTGACAAGGACACAGTGAAGATTTTGAACGAGTTTCAAATAGAACGCACATGAAGAATTTGTGAACAGATTGGGTTGAGTATAGCATAGAGGGGAAGGGTCTGATCACATTCACTTAGCAGAGAACCAACTTGAAGAAATAGCAATAAGTGAATGATGTAGAGGACATAAACTCATATATATATATATAGCCAATGAAGAAAAACGATGGAACCAGTGAAGACTATGCAAAGTTGAAGAATATGAATAATTTGAGGAATTTCAACTTTTGGTGGTGGCGTGACCCATCGTATAAGAATGATGATTTCAGACACCGCGTACAATTATCGTAGGGTTCTGAGAATCAAATTCTTCATTAATTTCTTCACACTAAGAGTGTTATTCTTCATTGATTTAAGAAAAACGTTTCTTCATGTGTTGCACATCTAAGTCATCAATTTTGCATAAGTGTTAGGTTGAGTGTCCTTTTCAAAGAACATTCGAAGATTCTAGGATATTTAGCACACACCGCAACTTGCTAAATCTCTTCTCATCCAAGGGCTTTGTGAAGATATCGGCTAGCTGTTCTTCAGTCTTCACATGCTCAATAGAAATGTCGCCCTTCAACACATGATCACGAAGAAAGTGATGACGTATCTGAATGTGCTTTGTCTTCGAGTGCAGGACTGGGTTGTGAGCAATCTTGATGGCACTCTCATTGTCACAGAAGAGAGGCACATTCTTCATGTTGACGTCGTAGTCCTTGAGAGTTTGCTTCATCCATAGCAATTGGGCACAGCAAGAACCAGCGGCAATGTACTTAGCTTCAGCAGTAGATAGTGATACGCAGTTCTGTTTCTTCGAGGACCAACAGACCAAAGATCGTCCGAGGAAATGACATGTACCAGATGTTGACTAGCGGTCCACACGATCACCAGCATAGTCAGAGTCAGAATATCCAATGATATCAAAAGCCGAACCCTTGGGGTACCATAATCCAAGTGTTGGTGTGTGAGCTAGATATCGAAGAATATGCTTCACATCCTTATGGTGTGATTCCTTCGGTGTAGCTCAAAATCGGGCACACATGCAAACGCTAAGCATTATATCTAGCCTAGATGCACATAAGTACAATAAGGAACCTATCATGGAGTGGTATACCTTATGATCGAAGTCAATACCATTTTCATCAGTGCACAGATGGCCATTTGTGGGCATAGGAATTTTGACGCCTTTGCAAACTTGCATGCCGAATTTCCTCAGTACATCCTTGAGATATTTCTCCTGAGATATGAATATGCCATTGCGTTGTTGACGAATTTGAAGACCTAAGAAGAATTTCAACTCTCCCATCCTAGACATTTGATATTCTTCACTCATCATATATGCAAATTCATCACTATAACGTTGGTCAGTACAGCCAAAGATAATATCATCAACATATATTTGGCACACAAACAATTCACCATCATAAGATTTAGTGAAAAGAGTAGGGTCGAGTGAACCGGGTTTGAAGCCTTTCTTCATGAAGAGTTCCTTCAAGGTATCATACCAAGCCCGTGGGGCCTGCTTGAGGCCATAGAGGGCCTTGTTGAGTCTAAAGACTTTGTCAGGATTCTTTGGATCTTCGAAACCTGGGGGTTGAGCAACATATACTTCTTCCTCAAGCTTACCATTGAGGAATGCACTTTTCACATCCATTTGATATAAAGTGATATCATGATGGTTAGCATAAGCAAGTAATATGCGAATAGCCTCAAGTCTAGCAACAGGTGCAAAAGTTTCATCGAAATCAATTCCTTCAACCTGTGTGTAGCCTTGAGCTACAAGCCGTGCCTTATTCCTCACCACAAGGCCATTTTCATCTTGCTTGTTGCGGTAGATCCACTTTGTGCCGATGATATTGTGCTTGCGAGGATTGGGACATTTGACCAGTTCCCAGACATTGTTGAGCTCGAACTGATGTAATTCTTCTTGCATGGCCTGAATCCACTCAGGCTCCACAAATGCTTCATCTACCTTAGTGGGCTCTGTAATAGATACAAAAGCATAGTGCCCACAAAAGTTAGACAAATGTGAAGCTTTTGAGCGTGTGAGAGGACCTGGCGCTTTGATGTCATTGATGATCTTTTCAACTTGCACTTCTTTTGCAATGCGAGGATGAGCTAGTTGTCGTTGAAGAATTTGATCAACGTTTTCTTCAGCGCCATTTTCTTCAGCATTTTCTTCAGGTGCATTAGCCCGGTGTTCTTCATGTTCTGGAGTGAATTCTTCAGTAGATTCTTCAGTAGGAATGACATACTCAGTAGCCTTGAACTTGATAGTTTCCTCGGGTGCTGGTTCATCTATCACAGTAGGTAGGTGCTCTCTTTGCGAGCCATTAGTTTCATCGAACCGCACATCTATAGTTTCAACAACTTTGTGAAGAATGTTGTTGAAGACTATGTAGGTGTGCGAGTCCTTTCCGTAACCAAGCATAAAACCTTCATGTGCTTTCGGTGCAAATTTTGAGTTGTGATGAGGATCTCTAATCCAACATTTAGCACCGTAGACTTTGAAATAACTTACATTGGGTTTCTTATCAGTGAGGAGTTCATAGGCAGTCTTTTTGAAGAATTTGTGAAGATATACTCTGTTGATGATGTGGCACGCAGTATCAATTGCCTCAGTCCAGAAACGACGAGGCGTTTTGTATTCATCAAGCATAGTGTGAGCCATCTCAGCAAGAGTCCTGTTCTTGTGCTCCACGACGCCATTCTGCTGAGGAGTGTAAGGAGCGGATAACTCATGAGTAATACCAAGTTCATCAAGATAGTCATCGAGACTAGAATTCTTGAACTCAGTGCCATTGTCACTTCTGATGTGCTTGATCTTCACACCAAAGTTGGTTGAAGCCCTCGAGGAAAATTGTTTGAAGACTTCCTGCACTTCATGTTTGTAAGTAACAAGGTGTACCCATGTGTAGCGAGAATAATCATCATCAATAACAAAGCCATATTGAGATGCTTCATTTGAAATAGCAGAATAATGATTAGGACCAAAGAGATCCATGTGAAGCAATTCAAACGGGCGAGTGGTGGTCATGATAGTCTTTGCTGGATGCTTGGCCTTCGTCATCTTCCCAGCTTCACAGGCTCCGCATGGGTGATCCTTGAGGAATTTGACATTCTCGATGCCAATGACATGCTTCTTCTTCGCAAGCGTGTGCAAATTACTCATGCCTGCATGACCAAGTCGTCGTTGCCAGAGCCGGCCTTCTGAAGCTTTTGCAAGTAAGCACATGTCTGGTTGTCGTCCTATAGAGAAATCAACAATATATAGGTCTCCTCTCCTAAAGCCTTCGAAGACTTTGGAATTGTCAGCTTCCATAACCACAACACAACGGTACTTGCCAAAGACAACAACCATATCAAGATCACAAAGCATTGAGACAGACATAAGGTTGTATCCTAAGGACTCAACAAGCATGACTTTGTCCATGTGTCGATCCTTTGTAATCGCAACCTTACCTAGACGCAATACCTGACTTTTGCCTTTGTTAGCAAAGATGATATGCTTCAGATGCGACGGAGATAATGGAGCATCCATCAATAGATTCTTGTCACCAGTCATGTGGTTTGTACATCCACAATCGAGGACCCACTCAGTGGCTTTGGGTTGATCATCCTGCAGACGAATTAGTGTATCTTACAAACTCATATACTTCATCAGTGAAGAATATGACATCAATTCATCAGATCAATTTCATCAAGTAAAAGAACTGATAAAGCAATATGAGGACGTGAGAAATGAAAGTTCATTTCTTCATGATTAGCCTGCGTCCTATCAGGCATGCTCAGGTCTCCAGCAAATTCTTCAGACGATTACGTGCGTCTGGAGACCTGACCCTACAGAAAAATTAGTTCTTTTTCTTCACCACCCACATCTAAAGGGGTGGCAAAGAGTTCATCATTCTGCGAGCTCCATACGAGAAGGATGGAATAGAAGCCAGTCCATTTCGTTTCACATAAGAGGGGTTAGAGTAAGCATAAGAGTATGCAGAGAAATTCTTCGAGGACTTATGGACATAATGATTTGAAGAATGATGCACATATCCATAATCCTTAGATCTTCCCTGTGAAACAGACGGGTTAGCACGATGATGTTCATATGAGGACTTTGATCCATATGAGGAATTTGGTCCGTATGAGGACTTGAATCCATATGAAGAATTTGGTCCATATGAAGAATTTGATCTGGGGTTCCTATTCTTCACAGGTGGCGTCATGATGACATTCACCTGAAGATTTTCAAGGCATCTTTTGGGAACCCAGATTTTCTTCATAGGGGAGCCGTTCCTGCAGTTAGTGCCAACATATCTAGCAAATACTTCACCATTCTGATTTTTGAACAGTTTATAGTTGGATTCAATTGACTCATCATCAGAATGAGGAGATTCACATGCAAATCCAGATAAGTTAGATGGATCAACTGGAGGTCCCTTTGCAGCAACCCATGTAGTTTTGGGGTACTGCTCAGGCTTCCAATATGTACCATCAGCATTGAGTTTCCTCTCAAAGGCGATACCCTCTTTCCTAGGGTTCCTGTTGAGGATCTGCTTTTTAAGAACATCACAAAGAGCCTGATGCCCTTTGAGGCTTTTGTACATGCCGGTCGTGTACAATTCCTTCAGCCCTGCATCGTCAGTGATACTAGCAATGTCCTCAGATGAGGAATTAGTGATAGCAGAGGCATGTGAAGAATTTGAAACATTAGTAGCATTTGAACATTCAGGTGAAGAATTAGCAGATTCACATTCAATGCACTTCAATCATGGAGGAACAAATTCTTCCTGAGAAGCGTTGATTTGTTGAGCAAGTAATGAATCGCGCTCCTTCTGAAGATCTTCATAACTCACTCTTAGCTTCTCAAGGTCTTGATTTCTTTGAAGAAGTTCATAAGAAAGCTTCTCATGATCAGATAAGAGAGTGTTATGTTGATCTTGAAGGGTGTCATACTTAGTATGAAGTCTCTGAAGACTTTCAGCCAAAGCTTTTGACTGATCCATTTCTTCACCCAACATATCATCGCTCTTGTTTAGCATATAGTGAACTTTTTCCAAAGCTCTTTGTTGTTTAGTGGCAAGGGAAGCAAGTTTGACATAGCTGAGTCCAAATTCATTACCAGATTCATCATCACTAGACTCAGATAGGTAGCATTCAGTTACCTCAGCATCTTTTGCCATAAGGCATGATGCAGAAGATGATGATTCTGGTTCGAATGTCATCGCTTTGAGAGATTCCTTGAAGTCCTCAAACCAAGGATCATGACAGGTTCGATGACCTTCATAGACCTCAGAGAGATGGTCCCAGACGAGCTTCGCATGATCGAGATGCATGATATTCCTGAACTGATTTTGTGACAGACTGGAGCAGATGACATCCTTCGCCGTGAGGTTGAGAAGAGTGTACTTGCGAATGTCATCAGCTTCCGCCATCTTGCACAGATCGGTCAGACCAATCTCAGTGACGGTCCACAGCTCGCTGTTCATCGCCATGAGGCATTTCCTCATCATGGCCTTCCACTTGGGATACTCGTGACCGTCAAAGATGGGGCATGTCACTTTCATCATACCTACGGTCGACATAACTAAAACTCCAGACGGTTAAACCAAAATCACAGAGAACAAGGGAGTACCTTGCTCTGATACCAATTGAAAGTGCGTTATATCGACTAGAGGGGGGTGAATAGGCGATTTTTATGAAATTCTTCACTGAGGAATTTGCCGGTGAGGAAATTCCTTAGCGAAGAACTACTAGCAGCGGAATAAGTACTCAAAAGTAAACACAACAGAATACAAGCATAGTCATCATGATGAAATGAAGACAGGCACAGAGTACAGAAGCGTAAACACAGGATAACACAGGATGAAGACAAACAGACTGAAGAAATTGAACTGAGGAAATTGAGAAAGTCTTCAGTCAAAGTCTTCAAACACAGATATGAACAAGCACACAACACAGTTATGAGGAAATGATAGAGTTGAGGAAATAGAACCAGTAAGCTTGGTGAAGACAATGATTTGGTAGACCAGTTCCAACTGCTATCTCAGTTGTACATCTGGTTGGAGCAGCTGAGTATTTAAACTCGAGGACTCATAGTCCCGGACACCCAGTCCTGAACATGCAGCTCAGGACACCCAGCCCTCAGCGTATTCTCCTTGAACTAAGGTCACACAGACCTCGTCCAATCACTCGTGGTAAGTCTTCAGGCGACTTCCAAACCTTCACAAACTTGGTCACTCGGCGATCCACAATTCCTCTTGGATGCTCTAGACCATGACGCCTAACCATCTGGAAGAAGCACAGTCTTCATAGGTAACAAGCGTCGGATCCACGCAGGATCAATCTCTTCAGTGATGCTCAATCACTTGGGGTTTGTAGGTGTTTGGGTTTTGGGTTTTTGGTTTTTCCTCACTTGATGATTTTCGCTCAAAGTCCTCAGAGGATGGGTTGCTCTCAAATGACAAGTGTCAGTTTCTCTCGGAGCAGCCAACCAACTAGTGGTTGTAGGGGGCGGCTATTTATAGCCTAGGGAGCAGCCCGACATGATAAGACATAAATGCCCTTCAATGATATGACCGTTAGGTGGATAGATATTTTGGGACAGCTGGCGCATAGCACAACAACGGTCGGAATTTTGAGTAGCAAAATCCTTAGGGCTATCATGTTCCTCACTGTGTAGGCAATCCGCACTGGCAAATTCCTAACTCCTCAGTCAGGACAAATTCCTCAGAGACCAGAACAACTTCATCTCTGTCACTGAAGAAATTGACTGAACTGTATGAGATTTCCAATGGCTTCACTCGAAGGGATTGGTAGGTGTAGGATTTTGAGTTGAGCATCACATGGAAATTTTTCCTTAGTATTTCCTTGAACACCTTTAATAGTACGGTGTTTCCTATGACTCAAGAAAGAGAAAAAACAAAACTATGAAAACGAAAGTCTTCAAGCTTCATATTCCTCGCATGAATATGAAGTCTTCACGGACACACCAATTTCTTCGCTTTCAAAGTCTTCATGAAAGTCTTCAGAAATATCAAAATCTTCAGTCGAAGATATTTATTTTTAGGGGTCGACTTTTCCTGTAAATATCAAACTCCTCATAGACTTATAGACCTGTGTACACTCACAAACGCATTAGTCCCTTAACCTATAAGTCTTCAATACACCAAAATCACTAAGGGGCACTAGATGCACTTACAAGTTACTCTTCCATGTCACATACATCTTGGTGGAGTGCTCAAAATGATATAAGGTAAAAACATGCACTCATCACAAAGCAAAGTGAATGATCATATATGAGATATAAAAGATAATATCATCCAAGCGAGCATTAAGGTAGGATATGATCAACCACATGATCATACAAGTATCTCACACACAAACATAAAGAGTATCTAAACAAGCACACACAGAAGTATCAACCAAATAGCAAAAGACCAAAGAGGCAAAAAAAACTCTCTCTCTCTCTCTCGAATCCTATGATCTATACATTTCTCCCCCATTGGCAACAAGTTACCAAAAAGTTTGAAAATGCATAGTGTTATGTGTCTCTAGGCTTGGTCTTCGGGAGGTGGTGCAGAGAGGACTCCAAGGACAAAAGCATTTGTAGATGTTGTTGGAGCTGGTGGAGTGGCAACTGGAGGTGGCACTGAAGTTGTAGCTGTTGGTGCTGGAATAGTAGCTCTAGTGTCAGCCATGGGCACTGCAGTAGACCTATGACATCTAGGCACTCTCTGAAAGGCATTGATGGTAGCCTGCCATTTCCTCTCATCTGCTTCCTCCTGGAGCCGCTCAACAGTTGTCTGCATCTCAGTCTCCAAGCTCTCCTAATCTTTGTTCATGGTGTCCAAGCCCTTCTCAATCCTCAAAGTTGCTGGAATCAGATAAGCAAGCTGATCTTGTTTTGTCCTTAAGAACACTTGAGATGCCTCCTCAACACTTGGCATCTTTGCAGCCTTCTCAGCCTTTGCCTTCTCTCTCTTTTCTTGTGCTTGCACAGATGTGGGATCATCCTCATTCATCACAACAGTGTTATCCTCAAATTCTGGTCTCAAAGGTAGATGCTCCTTGTCCAAAAGATAAGTACATGTGCCCATCTTGGAGTTGATGAGCATACCCACACGATCTTTTCTGATCAGCAGCTGTCCTCCTGATTGTTTCAACAATTAGGCTCATAACCTTGAACTTCTGAGGCACATCAAATATCTGCAGAAAGTTGATTGAATGTCCTCTGATCATCTTGTGATCTCCAGATTTGGGCAACAATGTATGCCTGAAGATTGTGTTTATAGTAGCTAGACCAGACAAAAAGTAATGTACATACCCAAGCTTATGTGTTTCCAATGCTTTGTCTGGGATCTCCTTGTACATGTTGGCCATAGAGTTGTCGTGTTTCTTCTTCTTGGCATAGACATCTAAGTCATCCTCATGCTCTTCAGGGGAATTTATCAACTTTGACCACTCCTCAACAGTTGACAAGTACCTTGTACCCTCAGACATCCATATGATTATACCAACTGGATAAAAATGAGTTGTGGAGTAGAATTGCATGATGAGTTCATCATTCCATTTGGTAATCTCCTATCCCACAAAGTCATCTATGCCACAAGATCTGAAACTCTCATGCACTCCTGAAAAGTGGTCTTCATTCTCATCGATGTATTCCCAATCAACCCACTTCATATCACACACAATTGGTGAGGGAGTCCAGGATTAGGGGGTATCTGGACAGCCGGATTATGTCCTTCGGCCGGACTGTTGGACTATGAAGATACAAGATTGAAGACTTCGTCCCGTGTCCGGGTGGGACTCTACTTGGCGTGGAAGGCAAGATAGGAAATACGGATATGTATATCTCCTCCTTTGTAACCGACCTTGTGTAACCCTAGCCCCCTCCGGTGTCTATATAAACCAGAGGGTTTAGGTCCATAGGACAACAGACAATCATACCATAGGCTAGCTTCTAGGGTTTAGCCTCTCCGATCTCATGGTAGATCAACTCTTGTAAAACTCATATCATCAAGAATAAATCGAGCAGGACGTAGGGTTTTACCTCCATCAAGAGGGCATGAACCTAGGTAAAACATCGTGTCCCCTGCCTCCTATTACCATCCGCCTTAGACGCACAGTTCAGGACCCCCTACCCGAGATCCGCCGGTTTTGACACCGACATTGGTGCTTTCATTGAGAGTTCCTCTGTGGCGTCGTCGTAAGGAAGGATGCCTCGTCTCGTTGTTAAAAGCAACATCACCGCCGGGGGAGCTCTGGCTGTCGGCCAAACTCTCCGGCTAGGCAGTTTCGTCATGACTGCCTGTTCGGCCGCTGCACCGACGATGACTTCTCGGGTCATCAAAAACAACCTCCACGTCGGCTCGGAAGTCGCCGAGCAGATGGATCCAATGGAGCTCTCTTCCCTAAACGAACTCTTGGATTGCATCGCCGCCTTGGGAGTCGCTACGAACTATGATTGGATTGGGCTTAAACCCGATCAAAGGGAGATTAACTCTCCACCGGTCACCCATCACGTTGCGGTGGTGGAGGAACAATGCGGCAACTCTTCCTCTATTTTGAGGACTAACTATGTCTGGATTCCTGAGCTCTCCGAGCCGGATACCCGCTTACGGGAGGACATTACCCAAGCCCTGAACCTAGAATCAGGCAGCGGGCCAAATTTATCGGGTAACACTCTGGAACCCGAACTTCCAAGATTGGAAACTCCTCGGCCCCTGGGTCTCAGATCGGGTAGGGATTCAGACTCAAACCCACACACCCACCTAGACATAAACGATCTTTCCCACATCAGGTAAGAGCCCCATGAAACAATACATCATTATTGGGCCAGATTCCTCCTTGTGATGAACAAGGTTAAGGACTGTCACGAGGAAGATGCAGTCTCACTTTTCTGCAATAATTGCACGGACAAGGGAATCCTTAATGCCTTAAGTCGCCGTGACATATCACAAAACCTGGAAAACTGAAACGAAATTTTGTGATAATCCGGCTCCGAATATACACCCAGTCCGAAGTAAAAGGGTGCATTATCATAAGACGCCCGAGCTAGTTGCAAAGAAACAAAAACCTTCTACACGGCATGGAACCGTGATGGAGGGATGGCTTAACGGACCCTGCAAAATTCACAGTACAACGGATACAATACCAACACACAGCCTTAGAGCATGTTGGATACTCCGGCAGGTGGCCAAAAGTGGTGAGGATCTTCTTATCCCAAATGCCACAGAGCACCATCCTGTGGATAATAAAACGGTGTTAACAGTCTTTGAGACCTTTGTGTCAAATAATAGGCGCAAGCGAACACTCTGTAGCATGGCCGAAATCTGCCACGTAGCAGTAATAAATCCATGGAGTGACACAGCTATTACCTTCAATGCCAGTGACGAACCTAAATTACGAACAGCCCGAGCACTAGCTGCACTGGTCCTCAGTCCAATTGTGGACGGCTTTCGACTCACCAAAGTACTCATGGACAGCGGCAGCGGATTAAACCTCATCTATGAGGAAACTCTTCAAAAATGGAAATAGACTGGAACCGCATTAAGCAAAGTAGCACAACCTTCAGGGGAATCATACCCAGCCGGGAGGCACGATGCGCTGGGAAAATCACACTAGATGTGGTATTCGATACGCCAGATAATTACAGGTCCGAAGAAATTACATTTCAAGTGGCCCCGTTCAGAAGTGGATACCACGCCCTTTTAGGACGTGAGGTGTTCACGATCTTCCAAGCCGTACCCCATTACGGGTACATGAAGCTCAAAATGCCCGGGCCTAACGGAATCATCACTCTCGCCAGTGATCCAGACACAGCACTCTGCGCCGAAAACAAAACAGCCGCACTGGCCCTCAAGGCATTATCCAAAGCCCTCTCGGCCGAGGAATTAACCACGCTACGCTCCACAGTGGACAGGGACGACTTGATACTCGACAAGAGATCCAAGTCCACCTCTTTTAAACCAGCGGATGAAATAGTCAAATTCCAAGTCCACCCAACGGACCCTGCAAAAACAGCCTCCATCGGGGCACAGTTAAACCCCGTCGTGGACGCCGCACTACAAGAGTTCCTGCACGAAAATTGGGACATATTCGCCTGGCATCCCTCAGACATGCCAGGAATCCCATGCAAGCTGGCCGAGCATAGCCTCAATACCCTAAGGGGATTCAAGCTGGTCAAGCAAGCTCTTCGGCGTTTCTCCGAACCTAAGAGACATGCCATGGAAGAGGAACTAGCCAAGTTATTGGAGGCCGGATTCATCAGAGAAATAAAACACCCGGACTGGCTAGCAAACCTGGTGATGGTACCAAAGAAGGATAAATCCTGGCGCCTTTGTGTCAATTTCAAGGACCTCAATAAAGCTTGCCCAAAGGATCCCTTCCCCCTCCCTCGCATCGATCAAATTATTGATGCTACCGCAGGACACGAGTCATTGTGCTTCCTCGACGCATACTCCGGTTACCACCAAATCAAGATGGTGGAGTCTGACCAAGCCGCAACGGCATTCATCACACCATACGGTCCCTTCTGTTTTAACATAATGCCTTTTGGGCTCAAAAACGCCGGCGCAACATATCAGCGCATGATTTAGACATGTCTGGAGAAACAAATCGGCAAAACAGTAGAGGCATACGTAGACGATGTGGTCATCAAAACCAAACATGTCGACTCTTTGATAGACGACTTGAGGCTCACATTCGACAACCTCTGAACATACGACATCAAGCTCAATCCAGAAAAATGCGTTTTCGGCGTACCAGCCGGAAAGCTCCTGGGTTTCATTGTCTCCAGTAGAGGTATTGAAGCTAATCCGGCCAAAATCCGAGCTTTGTCACAGTTGGCTACCCCAACAGACCTCAAACAAATCCAGAAGTTAACTGGATGCGTGGCGGCTCTAAGCCGCTTTATCTCCCGCTTAGGAGAAAAGGCTTTACCCCTTTATCGCCTCCTTCGGCGCACCGAACACTTTGAGTGGATGGACGCGGCCACAGCCGGATTGGAAGAAATAAAGGCCATTTTGGCAACCAACCCAATCCTAGCCGTGCCAAACATCGGCGAACCAATGCTATTGTACATTGCGGCAACTCATCAAGTTGTTAGCGCAGTGCTCGTTGTCGACCGGGAAGCGGACGGACATAAATTCCCCCTTCAAAAGCCGGTATACTATGTATCCACTGTCCTCACTCCATGCAAATCACAGTACCCACATTATCAAAAGATAGCCTATGCGGTATTCATGGCATCCCGGAAGCTGCGACACTACTTTCAAGAGTGTTCGATTACAGTAGCCTCGGAAGTGCCACTTAATGATATTATAAACAACCGCGACGCTACGGGCCGGATTGCCAAATGGGCCATCGAGCTCCTCCTGTTCGACATAACATACAAACCTCGACGAGCCATTAAGTCGCAAGTATTGGCCGACTTCGTCGCCGAATGAACGGAGGCCGAACTCCCTAAAGAGTATGGCACATACTCCAATTGGATCATGCACCTTGACGGTTCTAAAATGATGGCTGGTCTAGGGGCTGGCGTCGTCCTGACGTCCCCAACCAGAGATACCGTTCAGTACGTACTACAAATACTGTACACAGACTCCAACAATGCAGCTGAATATGAGGCCCTTTTACATGGTCTCCGGATGGCAATATCCATGGGCATTCAACGCCTAGAGGTGCGGGGGGATTCGATACTCGCAATATCCCAAATAAATGGAGACTTTGATGCCAAGGATCTGAAAATGGTAGCCTATTGCAACGTCGTCCTAAAAATGTCAGCTCGGTTCGAGGGGCTCGAATTTCATCATGTGGATCGGGAAAACAATCAGGCGGCGGATATCCTCGCCCACATCGGTGCAAAACGCGACGCGGTCCCCCCAACATATTTCTGGAGAGGCTGTTCAAGCCATCCATAGTATGGGAAGGGGACACCGGTAACAATAATCCGGACCCGGCCAAAATACCCGATACCGAACACTCTAACACAATCGGAGGCTCCGCCACCGAAATAACACCTTCGGCCCACGTAATAATGGCCATCATAGCCCCGTGGACAGAACCATTCCTAGCCTACCTAACTAGGCAGGAACTTCCGGAGGACCCAAATGAGGCACGCTGCATAGTGCGGCGATCTAAGGCCTACAGGGTCCATGAGGGAGAATTGTATAAAAAAGCACTATCGGAGTCCTTCAAAGGTGTATCTCCGAAGAGGAAGGACAGAACCTTTTGGGAGAAATTCACGCCGGACTCGGCGGTCACCATGCCGCAGCCCGGGCTCTTGTCAGCAAGGCCTTCCGTACAGGATTCTATTGGCCAACGGCCCGGGCAGATGCACAGGACTTGGTCCAACCTTGCGCCGGTTGCCAGCTCTTTGCAAATCAAAGCCACATGCCACCCACCGCCCTCCAAACAATCCCAATTATGTGTCCCTTCACGGTCTGGGGGCTTGACATGGTTGGACCCCTTAAAGGGGGAACCCACAAGAAAAAATACTTACTAGTCATGGTGGATAAATTCACCAAATGGATAGAGGCCAAACCTGTTAAAACAGCCGAATCCGGACCGGTGATAGACTTCATATCCGGGGTCGTGCACCGTTATGGCGTCCCTCACAGCATCATCACCGACAACGGCATGAACTTTACTGCCGATGAGGTAAAACTCTGGTGCAGCAAAATGGGCATCAGGCTTGATTATACTTCGGTCTATCACCCACAAACCAACGGTCAAGTGGAGCGCGCGAACGGTCTTATAATGAGCGGCATTAAACCCAGGCTAGTGCGGTCCTTAACGGAGTCTAACACGCACTGGGTAGAGGAGCTCGACTCTGTACTCTGGGGGCTGCGGACCACGCCGAACCATAGTACCGGATATACACCCTTCTTTATGGTGTACGGCGCAGAGGCAGTCTTGCCCTGTGACATAATTCATGACTCACCTCGAGTGTGCATGTACGAAGAAAGAGAAGCCGAGCTTGATCGACAGGACAGTCTGGACACCTTGGAGGAGGAGCGCGACGTGGCAAAAGCCCGTTCCGCATTTTATCAGCAACAAGCTCGCAGATACCAAATCAGAGAAGTACGGGACAAAACTTATAACGTTGGCGAACTAGTTCTACGTGTGCCGGATAAGAAAAAGAACAAGCTTGAGCCCAAATGGGAAGGTCCTTTCATTATTGACCAAGTTCTGACCGGTGGAGCGTACCGACTGCGGGATGCATCGACTAATCGACTCAAGCCGAACCCATGGAACACGGCCAGGCTCCGAAGATTCTATGCCTAGCGCCGGACCCTGTGTTCGTCCCCTTCCTCTGTCCATTTTTTATACATTATCTGTCTTGTTTTTCTTTCTTTATTTTATTCTTTCTCCAGGCCTTCAAAGTCCAACTTGCGCCTCGTTTGCACATTACATATGCGCTAGCCGCACTCATCATACCTGGGGGCTTGTTTCACAGAAGCTTGATTATTTATTTGGACCTCGTGCCCCGCACATGTGTTATGCTTCCACATGTACCTTTTTTCGCAATTATATGCATCGATATGACTTAAGTTTTGGCCAAGCTGGGTTGCCTGGCTCTTGTATTTATGCCCTACGTTCCCGTTAATTCGGCTAGGGCATAAGGGGAGCACATCTGCGATTGTTACTGCCGGGTCAGCCGGATGTGTACCTGAAAGCTAGCGTTCTTAAGGGAATATTCGGTCGGCGAACAAAAGATGATTTTTATTTATTTTCCATATCTGCCCCTAGATGTTTTTTTCCTGCGTTTCCTATCGCAGTCCGGACATGCACTTTAGGGCATGCTTACCAGGGAAAGGAACCCTTAACGGAACTATTCTCCCTGGAAGATGTTTCTTACTACCCATGTAATATAACATAACTAGTTGGGCACTTGTCTGTTCAAGCACTTATGACCCCTACGCCTGGTCTCCACGCATGCCACAGTTCTTATATAACTACGCGGGTATTCAGATACACTCCGGACTATTGGGTCCCAAGGTTGAAGCGAAAAGGTCCGCCAAGACAAATGATCTACAATCCGGCTAGAAGGCATTATACATGTAACTTTCATTACATAGTCATGCAGACTGACTAAATTCCTCTTCTATACCATCCAACAGGCGGTCTAGCTTACAATCCTGTTGGGAATACTTTGCGGCTAATTCTAATTGCCCATAAACTAAGCTAACGGGGATCTCTTTTCCGTCAGGCCCCTCAGGTCCAACCTCGGCCATGTGATTTGGGTCTGCCTTGGTATACCGCGTCTTCACCATGGCCCAGGCTTCTCTGGCACCCTGTCGGCAGGCTGATATCTTCCATAATCGAAAGTGCCGCCGTGCTCCCTTGAGCTTCTCCGCAAGCTCTACAACACCCTCTGGCAGGGAGACGGACGGCCACAAGGCCTGGGCAACACCCTGCATCACCTGCCGAACTTGCTCGTGCAGATGTGACAGCTCAGATAGAAGATCACCCGCAGACCCGGGCATTTCCTCCGCGGGACGACCCGTCAGCATACCTACAGACATAACGCTGTTAGTCGGCTTCTTCGCCGAACTCCTTTAAAAGGATTCATTCAAGCACTTACTGAAAATGCCGCGTCGAAGCCGCTTATTCTCCTTCTCGGAGTCTGCAAGCTGGCCCCGAACATCTTTTAGTTCCACGCTCAGCTTAATATTGGCGTCTTGGAGAATGTTTTTCTCCCACCTAACCTCAGCCAGCATGCGTTTGCCAGCCTCCAGCTGTCGCATAACATGCTGGTCCTCCGGATTTTCTCCGGATTCATCTACAACATCTATTGTTAGATCTGCAGCCATGCCGCACATTATATGGTAACCATCATTCTTTAAAGTAAATGTTACCAGCAGGTGACTTTTTCGGTTCCTGCAATGCGGCCATAGTAGCCCGCAGTTGGGTCTTGCATTCCTCTAGCTCCTGTGACAGCCTAGTATTCTTCTCTGTAAGAACCTGCACAATAAAGATGATCCTTAAATCAGTTCTGCTAACTGTTTCAAGTCTCAGGGGCTACTTATACATATAAATCGTCAGATTTACTTACCCATACATCCTTTACATACTGATCCATGGCTCTAGCTAGACCATCTTGAGCAGCTCAGAGGTACGCCTCTCCAGAATTGAAGGCATCAAATGCCTCTGGTGAGAAACAAGCGTCACGGAGTATGGCCCGGCGGCGCCTATGATTCATGGCGCTTTCCACCTCTGAGTTTGTACCGGATAATCTATCTGTATCCTCTGTACGGGGATTGTCCGGCGCCCGCCCCATATCGGATTCCGCCTCTATGTCCGGTCCTAGCGCCCGGCTGGTGGAAGCGTGATTAGTAACATCACCGGACATATTCCGGCGAGCATTTTTCTGTTAAAGAAACACATGCGTCAATATATTTCGAGAAAGAGGACAACCACGGAGCGGGGTTTGTTATACCTTTGCGTCGGCATCTCCGTCCTGACCGCCTTCCTTTTTGGCCTACCCAGCCTTGGTGCCTCCTGTTGGCGCGTTGCTGCGGGTTCGGCAGGGCGTCCCGAATGCCTTCCCTGTAAAAATGCCATGTGTATATGGTGGGTGAAGTGTCTAAAAGGGGATCCTAGTTTTGGAGTTGGGATTTTTGATTTTTCTTACGTGCGATGCAGGGAGCAGTCCGGGATAGTTGGTCGTAATGGCCACCATGGCATCGTCGCAGCTTAACTGATAGAACTACTGGTCTATCAGCTCCACGAATATAACCGAATCTTCTTCAAGTCCGGAGTCGAGGGCCCGGTCAGGGTCCTCTGGTTGTGGAGAAGGGCTGCTGACCTCCTTTATGGATTTTCGCAGTTCCTGTCGCAAAGCGGCAAGGTGAATACTCACGACAAACAATGCGGGAAAAATGGGAGCAGGGAGATATAACTTACCCATCTTGGAGGATTGTACATGGAGAATCCATCTCGTGGCTTGATGCGGGCGAACTCCTTTTCCTCACCCTTGAACAATTTGGACAGAATTTTTGCTAAAGCGGCAGCATTGTCCGGACCCTTACGCCCGCAGCGGGTGGCGTCATCTGCCCCGTTATAACACCACAAGGGGTGCCCACGATATTGAAGTGGTTACACTCCCCGCATTATCAAAATTGACATAACTTCGATTACTGTCAATCCTGATCGAGCCAGTGCTTTAATTCGGTTCATCAGATAGAGGACTTCTACATTATCTTCCACCTGGGGGCTCCGTGGGCGCCAACTTCGGCGTTTCTTCATAGGAGCATTGTTGAACTCAGGAAGACCCCTCCGAACAGGGTCCGGAAGGGGAACGTCCTCCATATAAAACCATTCTGAAGGCCAGTCTTCGGGTGACTTCTTCGGAATACCGAACAGGTATCCGGTATCGACGCTATGCCATATTTCGGCTCCGCCCACTTGATAAAGTGACCCCCTCTATGTGTGAGGGACGAGGCAAAATAGCCTTTTCCATAGCTCAAAGTGAGCCTCGCAGCCCAGGAACAACTCGCAGAGAGCCACATAGCCGGCGATATGTAGGATGGAGGCGGGGGTGAAATTGTGTAATTGGAGGCCGTAGAACTCCAGGAGCCCGCGGAGGAACAGATGAATTGGAAATCCAAGTCCCCTTAATAGATAGGGAACAAGGCAGACCCGTTCCCCCATAGAGGGACAGGGAAAGCTCCCCGCTTGCTCCCCGCCATTATAGGTGGCAAGCCCGGCTCGAACGGGCACCATGTATGCCGGAGGGAGAAATCCCTTAGTCTGCAGTTCGACTAAACGACTGTGTGGGACTGAACACCTCTCCCAATCACCGGGCTTAGGGCTTCGGGGGCGGGAGGAGGAGTTGCGGAGGTCGGCCATGTTGGAATGGATCTTTCTGGAACGCGCTCTGATGGACTCTCGTTGGGGGAGGATGGTGTGGATTGGATCTAAGAATCCCTATCCCTTTAATAGACAATTTATTTATCTGGCTAAGGGGGCAAATGTAAAAATGCCCTAGCGCCTCGTATTCATTCGACGCATGGGAGATATCCCTTATTGGGCACAGAAGCCAAGAGGTTCAACATTTATGGGGCCGGACACTGCTTACAAACACATGGAAATTGGAGAAGAATCCGCCTTGCAATGCTGAAGACAATACTGCGCGCCGGACTCATCGTCATTGAAGCCTGGTTCGGAGGCTACTGAGGGAGTCCAGGATTAGGGGGTATCCGAACAGCCGGATTATATCCTTCATCCAAACTGTTGGACTATGAAGATACAAGATTGAAGACTTCGTCCCGTGTCCGGATGGGACTCTACTTGGCGTGGAAGGCAAGCTAGGCAATACGGATATGTATATCTCCTCCTTTGTAACTGACCTTGTGTAACCCTAGCCCCCTCCGGTGTCTATATAAACCGGAGGGTTTAGGTCCGTAGGACAACGGACAATCATACCATAGGCTAGCTTCTAGGGTTTAGCCTCTCCGATCTCGTGGTAGATCAACTCTTGTAATACTCATATCATCAAGAATAAATCGAGCAGGACGTAGGGTTTTACCTCCATCAAGAGGGCCCGAACCTGGGTAAAACATCGTGTCCCCTGCCTCCTGTTACCATCCGCCTTAGACGCACAGTTCGGGACCCCCTACCCGAGATCCGCCGGTTTTGACACCGACAATTGGCTTCTTGTCAAGCAAGATGGTTTCTGATACATCCATTTTGCATCATGCTTTTATATCGATATTTATTGCATTATGGACTGTTATTTCACTTTATGTCACAATACTTATGGCTATTCTCTCTTATTTTACAAGGTTTACATAAGGAGGGAGAATGCCGGCAGCTGGAATTCTGGGCTGGAAAAGGAGCAAATATTAGAGACCTATTCTGCGCAACTCCAAAAGTCCTGAAACTCCATGGAACATCTTAAAATAAATAAATAAAAATCCTCACCAAAGATGAAGGCCAGGGGGCCCACACCCTTCTCATGAGGGTGGGGGGCGCCCCCCCTAGGGTGCGCCCCCTACCTCGTGGGCCCCCTGGTGGCTCTCCGACGCCCATCTTCTCCTATATGAAGTCTTTCGATGAGAAAAAATAAGAAGGAAATTTTCGGGACGAAACTCCGCCACCACGAGGCGGAACCTTGGCGGATCCAATCTAGAGCTCTCGTAGAGCTGTTCTGCCGGGGAAATGTCCCTCCGGGAGGGGGAAATCATCACCATCGTCATCACCAACGCTCCTCTCATCGGGAGAGGGCAATCTCCATCAACATCTTCACCAGCACCATCTCAGCTCCAAACCCTAGTTCATCTCTTGTATCCAATTCTTGTCTCAAAGTCCGGGATTGGTGCTAGTAGGTTGCTAGTAGTGTTGATTACTCCTTGTAGTTGATGCTAGTTGGTTTAATTGGTGGAAGATCGTATGTTCAGATCCTATATGCATATTATTACCCCTCTGATTATGAACATGAATATGCTTTGTGAGTAATTACGTTCGTTCCTGTGGACAAGGGAGAAGTCTTGCTATTAGTAGTCATGTGAATTTGGTATTCGTTTGATATTTTGATAAGACGTATGTTGTCTATCCTCTAGTGGTGTTATGTGAACGTCGACTACATAACACTTCACCATTATTTGGGCCTAGAGGAAGGCATTGGGAAGTAATAAGTAGATGATGGGTTGTTAGAGTGACAGAAGCTTAAACCCTAGTTTATGTGTTGCTTCATAAGGGGCTGGTTTGGATCCATATGTTTCATGCTATGGTTAGGTTTACCTTAATACTTTTGTTGTAGTTGCGGATGCTTGCAATAGAGGTTAATCATAAGTGGGATGCTTGTTCAAGTAAGAACATCACCCAAGCACCGGTCCACCCACATATCAAATTATCAAAGTATCGAACGCAAATCATATGAACGTGCTGAAAACTAGCTTGACGATATTCCCATGTGTCCTCGGGAGCGCTTTTCCTATTATAAGAATTTGTTATGGCTTGTACTTTGCTACAAAAGGATTGGGCCACCTTGCTACACTTTATTTACTTTTGTTACTCGTTGCTCGTTACAATTCATCCTATCACAAAACTATCTGTTACTACTTATTTCAGTACTTGTAGAGAATACCTTGCTGAAAACCGCTTATCATTTCCTTCTGCTCCTCGTTGGGTTCGACACTCTTACTTATCGAAAGGACTACGATAGATCCCCTATACTTGTGGGTCATCAAGACTCTTTTCTGGCGCTGTTGCCGGGGAGTGTAGCGCCTTTGGTAGGTGGAATTTGGTAAGGAAAAATTTATATAGTGTGCTGAAATTTACTATCACTTGTTACTATGGAAAGTAATTCTCTGATGGGCTTGTTCGGGGTATCTTCACCCCGTCCAGTAGAGCAAAGAGTTGCTCCTCAACCTACTGAACCTATTGAAAATGAAACTCCTTTTGAATTTCCTTCGGGTATGATGGAAAGACTGCTAGCTAACCCTTTTACAGGAGATGGAACAAAGCATCCTAATGAGCACTTAATATATGTGGATGAAGTTTGTGGATTATTTAAGCTTGCAGGTATACCCGATGATGTTGCTAAGAAGAAGGTATTCCCTTTATCTTTGAAGGGAGACGCGTTGATATGGTATAGGCTATGTGATGATACGAGATCATGGGACTATAAAAGATTGAAGTTGGAATTTCATCAAAAGTATTACCCTATGCATCTTGTTCATCGTGATCGCAATTATATATATAATTTCTGGCCTCGCGAAGGAGAAAGCATCGCTCAAGCTTGGGGGGGGCTTAAATCAATGTTATATTCATGCCCCAAGCATGAGCTCTCAAGGGAAATGATTATTCAAAATCTATATGCTCGGCTTTCTGAAAACAATCGCACCATGCTCGATACTTATTGTGCTGGCTCTTTTATGATGAAGACTATTGAATTCAGATGGAATTTATTGGATAGAATTAAACGCAACTCTGAAGATTGGGACCTCGACGAAGGTAAGGAGTCAGGTATGACACCTAAGTTTGATTGTGTTAAATCTTTTATGGATACCGATATTTTCCGTAAGTTTAGCACTAAATATGGACTTGACTCTGAGATAGTAGCTTCTTTCTGTGAATCTTTTGCTACTTATGTTGATCTCCCTAAGGAGAAGTGGTTTAAATATCATCCTCCCATAGAAGTAAAAGTAGTTGCACCTATTAAAGTTGAAGAAAAGACTGTCACTTATAATGATCCTATTGTTCCTACTTCTTATGTTGAGAAACCACCTTTCCATGTTAGAATAAAGGATCATGCTAAAGCTTCAACTGTTGTTCGTAAAAGCAATATTAGAACTTATACACCTCCTGAGCAAGTTAAAGTAGAACCTAATATTGCTATTGTTAAAGATCTCTTGTCTGATAATATTGATGGGCATGTTATTCATATCGAAGGTGAAACTACTAGAATTGCTAAACCTTGTGCTAAATATAAACATAGACCTGTGGTAGGTGTGCATGTTATTTCTGTTAAAATAGGATATCATTGTTATCATGGCTTATGTGATATGGGTGCAAGTGCTAGTGTTATACCACATACTTTATACGAAGAAATTAAGAATGAAATTGCACTTGTTGAGTTAGAAGATATTGATGTTACTATTAAACTTGCCAATAGAGATACTATTTCACCAATTGGAATTGTTAGAGATGTTGAAGTCTTGTGTGGAAAAACTAAATATCCTGCTGATTTTCTTGTTCTTACTTCTCCGCAAGATAGCTTTTGTCCCATTATATTTGGTAGACCCTTTTAAAATACTATCAATGCTACCATAGATTGCACAAAGAATGTTGTTAATGTTGGCTTGGATGATATGGTTCATGAGTTTAATTTCTCTAAATTTAGTAAACAACATCGTGAGGAAGAATTACCTAGTAAGGATGAAATTATTGGTCTTGCTTCTATTGTCATACCTCCTAGTGATCCTTTAGAACACTATTTGCTAGACCATGAAAATGATATGTTCATGAATGAAAGAAGGGAAATAGATGAGGTATTCTTTAAACAGGAACCTATGCTGCAACACAATTTGCATGTTGAAATCTTAGGGGATCCTCCTCCACCCAAGGGTGATCCCGTGTTTGAGCTTAAACCTTTGCCTGATAATCTTAAATATGCTTATCTTGATGAAAAGAAGATATATCCTGTTATTATTAGTGCTAACCTTTTAGAGCATGAAGAAGAAAGATTATTGAAAACTCTGAAGAAGCATCGTGCTGCTATTGGATATACTCTTGATGATCTTAAGGGCATTAGTCCCACTCTATGTCAACATAAAATAAATTTGGAAGCAGATGCCAAACCAGTTCGTGATCCTCAACGACGTCTGAATCCTAAAATGAAAGAAGTGGTAAGAAAAGAAATGCTAAAGCTTCTTGAGGCAGGTATTATCTATCCCGTTGCTGATAGTGAGTGGGTAAGTCCTGTCCATTGTGTCCCTAAGAAGGGATGTATTACTGTTGTTCCTAATGATAAAGATGAATTGATTCCACAAAGAATTATCACAGGTTATAGGATGGTAATTGATTTCCGCAAATTAAATAAAGCTACTAAGAAAGATCATTACCCCTTACCTTTTATTGATCAAATGCTAGAAAGATTATGCAAACATACACACTATTGCTTTCTGGATGGTTATTCTGGTTTCTCTCAAATACCTGTGTCGGCTAGAGATCAATCAAAGACTACTTTTACATGCCCTTTTGGTACTTTTGCTTATAGACGTATGCCTTTTGGTTTATCTAATGCACCTGCTACCTTTCAAAGATGCATGATGGCTATATTCTCTGACTTTTGTGAAAAGATTTGTGAGGTTTTCATGGACGGTTTTTCCGTCTATGGTTCCTCTTTTGATGATTGCTTGAGCAATCTTGATCGAATTTTGCAGAGATGTGAAGAAACTAATCTTGTCTTGAATTGGGAAAAGTGCCACTTTATGGTTAATGAAGGTATTCTCTTGGGGCACAAAGTTTCTAAAAGAGGTATTGAAGTTGATAAAGCCAAGGTTGATGCTATTGAAAAGATGCCATGTCCCAAGGACATCAAAGGTATAAGAAGTTTCCTTGGTCACGCTGGATTTTACAGGAGGTTCATTAAGGACTTCTCAAAAATTTCTCGGCCTCTGACTAATTTATTGCAAAAAGATATACCATTTGTCTTTGATGATGATTGTGTAGAAGCATTTGAAATACTTAACAAAGCATTAGTCTCTGCACCTGTTGTTCAGCCACATGATTGGTATTTACCCTTTGAAATTATGTGTGATGCTAGTGATTATGTTGTAGGTGTTGTTCTAGGGCAAAGAGTTGATAAGAAATTAAATGTTATTCATTATGCTAGTAAGACTCTAGACAATGCTCAAAGAAATTATGCTACTACTGAAAAAGAGCTTTTAGCAGTTGTATTTGCTTGTGATAAGTTCAGATCTTATATTGTTGATTCTAAAGTAACTATTCAAACTGATCATGCTGCTATTAAATATCTTATGGAAAAGAAAGATGCTAAACCTAGACTTATTAGATGGGTTCTCTTGCTACAAGAATTTGATTTGCATATTATTGATAGAAAGGGAGCTGAGAACCCCGTTGCAAACAACTTGTCTAGGCTAGAGAATATTCTTGATGACCCACTACCTATTAATGATAGCTTTCCTAATGAACAATTAAATGTTATAAGTACTTCTCATAGTACTCCATGGTATGCTGATTATGCTAATTATATTGTTGCTAAATTTATACCACCTAGCTTCACATACCAACAAAATAAAAAGTTTTTCTATGATTTAAGACATTACTTTTGGGATGACCCACATCTTTATAAAGAAGGAGTAGATGGTGTTATTAGACGTTGTGTACCTGAGCATGAACAGGAACAGATCCTACGCAAGTGTCATTCTGAGGCTTATGGAGGACACCACGCTGGAGATAGAACTGCACATAAGGTATTGCAATCTGGTTTTTATTGGCCTACTCTCTTCAAGGATGCCCGTAAGTTTGTCTTGTCTTGTGATGAATGCCAAAGAATTGGTAATATTAGTAGATGTCAAGAAATGCCTATGAATTATTCTCTTGTTATTGAACCATTTGATGTTTGGGGCTTTGATTATATGGGACCTTTTCCTGCCTCTAATGGATACACACATATTCTAGTTGCTGTTGATTACGTTACTAAGTGGGTAGAAGCTATTCCAACTAGTAGTGCTGATCATAACACGTCTATTAAAATGCTTAAGGAAGTTATTTTCCCGAGGTTTGGAGTCCCTAGATATTTAATGACTGATGGTGGTTCACACTTTATTCATGGTGCTTTCCGTAAAATGCTTGCTAAATATGATGTTAATCATAGAATTGCATCCCCTTATCACCCACAGTCTAGTGGTCAAGTAGAGTTGAGCAATAGAGAGCTCAAATTAATTTTGCAAAAGACTGTTAATAGGTCTAGAAAGAATTGGTCCAAGAAACTTGATGATGCCTTATGGGCTTATAGAACTGCATACAAAAATCCTATGGGTATGTCTCCGTATAAAATGGTTTATGGAAAAGCATGTCACTTGCCTCTCGAACTAGAACATAAGGCATATTGGGCTATTAAAGAGCTCAACTATGATTTTAAACTTGCCGGTGAGAAGAGGTTATTTGATATTAGCTCACTTGATGATTGGAGAACCCAAGCTTATGAAAATGCCAAGTTGTTTAAAGAAAAAGTTAAAAGATGGCATGACAAAAGGATACAAAAGCGTGAGTTTAATGTAGGTGATTATGTATTGCTATACAACTCTCGTTTAAGATTTTTTGCAGGAAAACTTCTCTCTAAATGGGAAGGCCCCTATGTTATCGAAGAGGTCTATCATTACGGTGCCATAAAAATCAACAACTTCGTGGGCACAAATCCGAAAGTGGTAAACGGTCAAAGAATTAAACATTATATCTCAGGTAATCCCATAAATGTTGAAACCAATATTATTGAAACCGTAACCCCGGAGGAATACATAAGGGATACTTTCCAGACCGTTTCAAACTCTGAAAAGGAATAGGTATGTGGTACGGTAAGTAAACCGACTCCAAAACAATTTTTAAGGCAATATTTCTCCGTTTTGGAATATTTAGAAAAATAGAAAAATAAGTAGTAGTCCGGGAAGGACACGAGGGCCCCACGAGGGTGGTGGGCGCGCCCTACCCCCCTGGGCACGCCCCTACCTCGTGAGCACCTCGTGTGCCTTCCGGACTCCGTTTTCTTGCATGATACGTATTTTGGTCGGTAAAAATTCATTATATAATCTCCCGGGGGTTTTGACTCCCGTATCAGGCAAAAATCTCCTGTCTTTGTTTTGAGCTGTTTTCTGACAGATCTAGATTATTGTGACATCCCCGAGTGCTTCCAAGGACAAGTTCTTCGAGAAGGTCATCAACCCTTACCTCGCGGAGGTGCTGCGACACCCTCAAACCATTGAGATGCGTGATGGGTTGTTGCACATCCGTGATGTTGAGGGACCAAAGGGAACTGGAAGCGTGGAGACGAGGCTCGAAGCAATGGAGCAACAAATTTTCAAGTGCCAGGGGATGGTGGAGCGTGGAATCAACGCTAGCCACATGATGCTCGCGGAGTTCACTAAGAACTACAAGCCGGATGCCAAGAACACCGAGGAGGCCATCTTCAAGCTATATGAGAAGATCGAGCACCTCCAAGCCCAAATCTATGACCTGCAAAACCAAAACTGTGAGTATGAATATAGATTCAAAAGAATGAGTTTGGCTGCAGATTCGAGGATTCCAGAGACTCGATCATCCTTCTATGATGGTGAACCTATGCCTTGGAAGATGGATGACAAGCCCGCATCATCAACAACACCCCCACCTTCTTCACCAACCAAGGAGATATAATCACATGGGTATGGGCACTCCCCTTGGCAACTGCCAAGCTTGGGGGAGGTGCCCCGGTATCGTATCACAATCACAACTCCTATCTTTACCGTTTTTCTTAGTTCGATCCTATTAGTAGTATCTTGATCTAGTAGAATAAAGTTTATGGCATGATCTAGTTTTGAGTTTTGCTTTATGATCTCTCTATGTAATCGAGTCCGTGAGCTATATATAATAAAGATTAGTGTTGAGTCAAGGGCTTGATTATTTTGCCATGATCTTGGGTGAATAAAAGAAAGAGAAAAAGAATAAAAAGAAACAAAAAGTTCATATTGATCTTATTGAGAGTAATGAATTCACATAGAAAGAGTATGATGATTAAAAGTTGTTGGGAGTTGGCAGACATATCTTTGGTCATTGTTGCAATTAATAGGAAGTAATAAGGAAAGAGAGGTTTTCACATATAGATATATTATCATTGACATCTTTTATGATTGGGAGCACTCATTAAAATATGACATGCTAAAGAGTTGATGTTGGACAAGGAAGACAACATAATGAGTTATGTCTTTCTTATATCTGAGATAAAGTATGTTTTCATGGATCCTCTAACTTGTTGAGCTTGCCTTTCCCCCTCATGCTAGCCAAATTCTCAGCACCAAGTAGAAATACTACTTGTGCTTCCAAATACCCTTAAACCAGTTTTGCCATGAGAGTCCACCATATCTACCTATGGATTGAGTAAGATCCTTCAAGTAAGTTGTCATTGGTGCAAAGCAATAAAAATTGCTCTAAATATGTATGATTGATTAGTGTGGGAGAAATAAGCTTTATACGATCTTGTGATGTGGAAGTAATAAAAGCGACAGACTGCATAATAAAGGTTCATATCACAAGGGGCAATATAAAGTGATGTTCTTTCGCATTGAGAATTTTATATATCCAACCATAAAAGCACATGGCAACCTCTGCTTCCCTCTGCGAAGGGCCTATCCTTCATTATTATCTTCTACCTTATGCAAGAGTCAGGGTGATCTTCACCTTTTCTTTTTCATTTTATCCTTTGGCAAGCTCAGCATGTTGGAAAGAACATGATATATATATATATATATATATATATATATATATATATATATATAATTGGATGTAGGGGAGCATGAACCATTATTGTTGACATTACCCTTGAGGTAAAAGGTTGTGGGGCAAAACTATAAGCCCCTATCTTTCTCTATGTCCGATTAAAACTCCGTAACCACAAGTATCGTGTGAGTGTTAGCAATTATGGAGGACTAAATGACAGTTGAGTATGTGGACTTGCTTTTAGCTCTAACATAGACTCTTTCAGATGTTATCATAAATTGCAATTGCTTCAATGACTGAGATTATAGTTTGTCGGAGCCCAATAAGGTTTATGATTTATACTTTTGCATTGTGAATAGATCATCACTTGAACATAAGGAATCATATGACAAAATCTATATATGTTGCTGTTATGAGAATAATCATGATGCCTTCATGTCCGTATTTTATTTTTATCGACGCCTCTACTTCTAAACATGAGGACATATTTATTGTTATCGGCTTTTCGCTTGAGGACAAGCGAGGTCTAAGCTTGGGGGAGTTGATACGTCCATTTTGCATCATGCTTTTATATCGATATTTATTGCATTATGGACTGTTATTTCACTTTATGTCACAATACTTATGGCTATTCTCTCTTATTTTACAAGGTTTACATAAGGAGGGAGAATGCCGGCAGCTGGAATTCTGGGCTGGAAAAGGAGCAAATATTAGAGACCTATTCTGCGCAACTCCAAAAGTCCTGAAACTCCACGGAACATCTTAAAATAAATAAAGAAAAATCCTCGCCAAAGATGAAGACCAGGGGGCCCACACCCTTCTCACGAGGGTGGGGGGCGCCCCCCCCCCTAGGGCGCACCCCCTACCTCGTGGGCCCCCTGGTGGCTCTCCGACGCCCATCTTCTCCTATATGAAGTCTTTCGATGAGAAAAAATAAGAAGGAACTTTTTGGGACGAAACTCCGCCGCCACGAGGCGGAACCTTGGCGGATCCAATCTAGAGCTCCGGCAGAGCTGTTCTGCCGGGGAAACTTCCCTCTGGGAGGGGGAAATCATCACCATCGTCATCACCAACGCTCCTCTCATCGGGAGAGGGCAATCTCCATCAACATCTTCACCAGCACCATCTCATCTCCAAACCCTAGTTCATCTCTTGTATCCAATTCTTGTCTCAAAGTCCGGGATTGGTGCTAGTAGGTTGCTAGTAGTGTTTATTACTCCTTGTAGTTGATGCTAGTTGGTTTAATTGGTGGAAGATCATATGTTCAGATCCTATATGCATATTATTACCCCTCTGATTATGAACATGAATATGCTTTGTGAGTAATTACGTTTGTTCCTGAGGACAAGGGAGAAGTCTTGCTATTAGTAGTCATGTGAATTTGGTATTCGTTTGATATTTTGATAAGATGTATGTTGTCTAGCCTCTAGTGGTGTTATGTGAACATCGACTACATAACACTTCACCATTATTTGGGCCTAGAGGAAGGCATTGGGAAGTAACAAGTAGATGATGGGTTGCTAGAGTGACAGAAGCTTAAACCCTAGTTTATGTGTTGCTTCGTAAGGGGCTGATTTGGATCCATATGTTTCATGCTATGGTTAGGTTTACCTTAATACTTTTGTTGTAGTTGCGGATGCTTGCAATAGAGGTTAATCATAAGTGGGATGCTTGTTCAAGTAAGAACAGCACCCAAGCACCGGTCCACCCACATATCAAATTATCAAAGTATCGAACGCGAATCACATGAACGTGATGAAAACTAGCTTGACGATATTCCCATGTGTCCTCGGGAGCGCTTTTTCTATTATAAGAGTTTGTTCCGGCTTGTCCTTTGCTACAAAAGGATTGGGCTACCTTGTTGCACTTTATTTACTTTTGTTACTCGTTGCTTGTTATAATTCATCCTATCACAAAACTATCTGTTACTACTTATTTCAGTACTTGCAGAGAATACCTTGCTGAAAACCGCTTATCATTTCCTTCTGCTCCTCGTTGGGTTCGACACTCTTACTTATTGAAAGGACTACGATAGATCCCCTATACTTGTGGGTCATCAGTTTCATAGAAATCTTGTTGTTCTTTGGTGTGGAACCTGTAGTCCACTACAATCTTCCTCCTCACAGCATATGGATCAGACCGTCTCGAAAGTCTGAGAACTGCATCCTTCCTGATGTTCATGTCTTCTGCCACTGGATGGCTGTCATTATGATCTGAAATCTTTGGCTTAAGCTTTCTGAGCACTTGGGCTTCAGCATCTTCTTCCTCAACTTCAGTCACTGGGGCCTTGTTCTTCTCTGCAGCTAGAATGTTCCTTGTGCTCCTCTTGGGCTTTGGAGCTAGAGCGGAAGCTTTGGGGGCAGTCTTGGGCTTAGAAGGGGCAGCCCCAGACTTAATTGCATCACCCATCAGCTTTTGGGACTTGGGTGTTGGTGCAGCATCCTGTTCCTCTTCCTCAGCTGGATCTCTCATCATAGAGGATCTACCAATGACTTTGGCAACGGTCTTCTTGACCCTCTCCTTCCTTTTCTTACTCTCTCCAGTAGCCTCTTCAATTGTCTTAGAAGTTTCAATAGTTGAGACCCTGGCCTTTAAGGTTGGCACCCTCTTGGCAGGAGCCATCTTGTGCATACCAGGTTTTGTTGCAGCAGCAGTTCCATATTCTTTCTTCAGCACTTTATTCTTGGAACTCACTTCCTCCTCACCAGCCACATAGTCCTCATCCTCTGAGTCTGAGGTTCTCTTCTTCCTCTGTCTAGCAGCTTCCTTGGGCAAATTGCTTGGAGTGCTCCTGCTGCCCTCATCATAGCTGCTAGAGGGACTAGTGCCCTCACTCAAGTTCACTTTCTCTTCAGATTTGTTCTGGCTATCACTTTGGTCAGACATATTGGCAAGGCAAACTGACAGCAGTCCCTGTGAATAGATATAGATGAGGTAGAGTGGATGATCATCACAAAGTGTAGAGGTTTTTCAAAAACAAATGAGTCAAAAACTTAGTTTTAGTCTTCCCCAGAAAGCTTCTCGGAGCTATCGATTTGTTAAACTCGGTGATACCGAAGAACCTTTAGGAGTCTAAACTAGTGAACTCGGTCAGACCGAGTCACAGTTCGGTGACTCCGAGATTGCTAGGGTTTCACAGAGAGTTGAACTCGGTCGCACCGATTTGCAACTTTCGGTCAGACCGAAAAGTGCAAGTGCTATGGCCTAGGCCAAATTGGTGAGACCGATTTCCACAACTCGGTTGGTCTGAGATGGGTTCGTCGGAAACCTAACCCTAAATTTTCGAATCAAACCTAATCTAATGGATGTTTTCTCTTGATAGATTGATCTCATACGTGGTAAAGAACATGGCATTGCATTGTGCTAAGAATCGTAGTAAGGAATTAGCACAAAAGGTCGAACTCATACCCTAGTTTGGCGGTGAGTTTGCTACGGTGGCAACAGTGGTGTTGAAATCCGTTGATGGTGATGTAAACCAGCAGCGGGAGGTCGCCGGCGACGAGGAGGTGATCCGGAGACCCGAGGCGGCAGAGCAGGACACACGCGGGATGAGGAGTTTTGAAGAAATTTCCAAAATCTCACCCGTCGGTATATATATCCTGACCCTGTCGATGTGACCGAGTGGCACAACTCAGTGGCACTGAGATGCAGAATCGCAAGTGGTTACTGCAACTCGGTGTGACCAAAAAGTTCTAATCGGTTGCACCGAGATTGGAAACCTAGATCAACTCAGTGAACTCGGTGTGACCGAAGTGGATGGATCGGTCAGACCGAAATGCACAGAAAGGTTTTGGAAGTTTAAGTCTATGACGAATCAGGGACTCCGAGTGCTCCTCACACAGAGTGGTTCGAATCTGACTTGATCAAACTTTGTGATGTAGCATGAATAGAGTTTGATATGAGAAAAGCATAGATAGCTAGAGGGGGTGCTTAGGCATTCTTGTCCATCCATTTGGCAAAAGAGAAAGAGCCAAACAATCAAAGCTACAAATGGATATCCTTGAATGAGTAAAAATATGCAATCAACATGCACACACAATAAAGTGGCAAATGAAATATGTGGCAAAGCATGCACAAACACTCTAGCATCTATCAAGCAATTGGTGATGACTAGGTCATCTATATATGAGTATATTGACTTAGGAGTCAAATGAGAACATTTGATCATAGGTCATACTCATCGTTTAAGCAGAAGTGGGGTTACCTATTTTACATAAATCATTGTTGTGTTCACACCATTAGAGTTGCTTTAGCTCAATTTTTAGAGTAAATCTCCCCCTAGATGTGATATCCCCCCTAAGAGGTATGAACTAACATTGGGTTTTGTCGATGATGACTTCATGTAGATATTGAAGATGTGGATGCTCAATGTTGATGTAGATCATTTGGAGCAATCCATTGGAGTGAGTTGCACTTTCAATACCTACACGGGTTAGTCCCACAAGGAACAAACAAGGATATCCATAGACATAGAGTGATGTTCACACAAGATGATGTCCATGAAAGCATTAAGTTACCTTGTCCCTTGTCTTACCAACAAGAGGGTTTGTGACTCCTTGAACTAGTGCAAGATGTGGAAGTTGTTTGCACTTGTCCTCGCCAAAATGATATGAGTGAAGTATGTTGGCGGAGTCAACCTCAAGAACTCTCTAGTTCTTCTTCTTCGGGATCCACATCATTTTGATTGGAATCCTTGGAGTTGTAGTCGTACTTGATGAAGTAGAACTTGATGTAGTCTTGGGAACCCACTTTACCAAGGCCTTAGGAGCTTCTTCAAATGCATCAATCTCCTCTTGAAGCTTGTCCTTGCCTTTGTGCTTGTGGTCTTGTGGTGGAAGATCATCTTGAGCTTGTGTCCCTTGAAAAGAAGTAGGATCATACTTCTCTTGTTGAGTAAAAAAATCGTCTTGGGGTATTGATCTTCATCCCACTCAACTCCATTGGCATCGAACTTTAGTTCAAAACCAACACCTTGATTATTCTAGTGCCTTCCTTGCTTGCGTGCAATTTCCTCAAATTGCTTACTCCTGGCAAGGCTCTTGTAAACACCTTTCTCTATGATCCCCTTCAATAAGCTATTTTCTTGCTCAAGGTAACTTGGCTAAGAGAATAATTATTGGAATCAAGAGAACTACTAGAAGCAACCACATTGGTTTTAACATGATTATTGTTACTACTAGAAGAAGAATATTTATTACTCTTGTTGCTAGATTTTACTTGTGGCATGTAAGTAGACAAGAGTAAACGCTTGGCAATGTAATAAGAACTTTTCTTGCGAAGATTATCATTGATTGCTTTTAAGAACCCATGCTCTTGCTCAAGGTTGAGCTTTTCAAAGCGTAGCTTCTCATAAGTCTTTAAAAGCTCTCGATGATCTTCGAAGGTAGTTTCATGAGCTAACTTACGAGTGTTTAGTTCTTTAGTTAGACGCTCAATCTCCTTCTTATCATCATCATACGTTTTATCTTGATTAGCATGATTAATAGCAATTTCATCATAGTTTTCATCACTAGAGTTGTCAACAAGTAAATCATCATCACCTAGCAAATCATCTTCATCACTATTAAAATCAACATACTCGGGGTGTGATACCTTTGGGCCTTTAGCCATGAAGCATCTTCCAATTCCTTCATTTGCTGAGTCAACTATGTCGTAGAGTTGGTTGACACAAGTGCTAGACCGGCAACACCTTCATCTTGAGTATATTCGGAATCAGAGTGATAACTTCTCTCGGAGTGATTGTCGGAGTCAGAGCCGGATACCCATTCACCAACATGAGCTTGATGTCTTTGTTTTGTGTAGCTCCTTGATGACTTGTCCTTCCTTTTCGGATCCTTGCTTCTCCGAGACGTTCTTCGTTCATAACGATCATCTCTACTCCTACTCTCTCTTGGAGGTGATTCTTCTCTTCTACTTCTCCTTTTGGGTGAATCTTCTCTTCTTTTGTAGGGGATCGTACACTCATTGGAGTAGTGTCCGGGTCTTCCACAATTATAGCAATTACGCTCACGACTCGACGGTATTTTGTCATTGTAGGACCTTGACTTGGAACTTCTTTCTTTGCTTCTACTCTTGTAGAACTTGTTGAAGTTCTTCACCATTAAGCTCAATTCTTCATTGAAGGCTTGTTTCTCACTTGATGATGTAGGAGCGTCACATGAGGCTTTGTAAGCACCACTTATCTTGTTGTGAAGCTCTTCCTTATCCTTGAGTGACATCTCATGAGCACCAATTCTTCCAATTACTTTTGTTGGTTTGAGATCTTTGTAGCTGGGAATCATTTGGATCAATGTGCACATGGTATCATATTTTCCATCCAAGGCTCTTAGGATCTTCTTGATGATGAATCTATCGGCCATTTGTGATGAGAGCAAGCCTAGAGTACATTTTAGCGACACCTTTACCATCCTTAATTTTGAACTTGTCAAGTTGACTTTGAAGCACATCCAATCTGGATTCCTTGACGGAGTCGGTACCCTCGTGCATATCAATCAAAGTATCCCAAATTTCCTTTGCATTCTCAAGACAGTTGATTTTGTTGAATTCTTTGGGGCACAATCTGTTGAAGAGGATATTGCAAGCTCGAGCATTCTATTGCAGCATCTTCAACTCTTCCGCGGTACCTTCACGGTTCGGTTCTCTCCCATCAAAGAATTCACCTTGCAAGCCAATACACACAATAGCCCAAACGGCGGGGTTATGTCCAAGAATATGCATTTTCATCTTATGCTTCCAACTAGCAAAATTAGTACCATCAAAGTAAGGACCTCTACGGTGGCAATTTCCCTCACTAGACGCCATACTCTCCTAGGTTGTGAAACCAAGGCTATGATCACCAAAGCTATGGAAATCAAGGCAAATGGAGACCAAAACTCTGATACCACTTGTAGGATCGAAAGTATGTCTAGAGGGGGGTGGTTAGACTACTTGACCAAATAAAAATCTAGCCTTTTCCCAATTTTAAGTCTTGCCAGATTTTAGCAACTTAGCACAAGTCAAGAAATCAACCTACACATGCAAGTCTAAGAATATAGCAGCGGAATGTAAAACATTGCACATGAAGGTAAATGGAGGAGTTTGGAGTGAGCAAACGCAATGTAGACACGGAGATTTCTGGCGTGGTTCCGATAAGTGGTGCTATCGTACATCCACGTTGATGGAGACTTCAACCCACAAAGGGTAACGGTTGCGTGAGTCCACGAAGGGCTCCACCCATGAAGGGTCCACGAAAAAGCAACCGTGTCTACCCCACCATGGCCATCGCCCACGAAGGACTTGCCTCCCTTGGGTAGATCTTCACGAAGTAGGCGATCTCCTTGCCCTTACAAACTCCTTGGTTCAACTCCACAATCTTGTCGGAGACTCCCAAGTGACACCTAACCAATCTAGGAGACACCACTCTCCAAAAGGTAATAGATGGTGTGTTGATGACACTACAAAAAAAATACACTTCCATGATGATACGTGTTTGTCACAGTAGGTCGCTTTTCTTGTCATGCATGTACATCCATGACAAATTTATGACAGAATCAAGATAGTCATACCTGTGCTGTCGTAGAAGTGTTCCATGACATTACCAAAATTATCATCACGGAAGTGTCCACTTCCATGATGATAAATCGCGCGTCACAGAAGCGCTTTTGTCAAGGGTGACCGACACATGGCATCCACCATAACGGAACGCTGTTAAGCTATCGGGTCGGGTTTTGGATCCGATAAGCCGTTAACAGCCCCGACCAATGGGGATTTTCCACGTGTAAAATCCTCATTGGCTAGAGGAAACACGTGTCGGCTCATCGTCGGGACAGATGTCATCCACTCACTGGACAGAAGGCGCCTATGATACGTCGACACGTGGCACGGCCCAACAAGTTTAAATGGGACGGCCCAACTAGAGGCCCACAAGATTTTGCAGACCATAATGGGTCGGCCCAGCTAAAGGCCCACGAAATTTTGCGGACCATAATGGGCTGGCCCAGCTAAAGGCCCACAAGATTTTGCGGGCCATAATGGGCCGTCCCAGGTAAAGGCCCACAAGTTTTTTTTGTGCCATAATGGGCCGGCCCAGGTAATGTCCCACAAGATTCTTGCGGGTCATAATGGGCCGGCCCAGCTAAAGGCCCATGAGATATCGCCGACATTAATGGGCCGGCCCAGCTATAGGCCCACAAGATTTTGAGGACCCTAGTAGGCCAGCCCATTAACTGGCTGCCATGTTTTGGGCCAAATGTCGGCCCATATTTGATCCGGTCCATTAATGGCCTGCCACGCTCCGGGCCTAATAGTGGCCCATATGAGATCTGGCCCGTTAAAAGCCTACCACGTTCTGGGCCAAATTACGGCCCAGATCAGGTCCGGCCCTTTAAGAGGCTTTGGGCTCAATTATGGCCCATATCAGATTCGGCCCGTTAACTGGACACTATGCTTTTGGGCCCACTTGCTAAAGGCCCACTTAGTAATTCGGTCTGATATTAGTTTTGGCCTATTAAGGGCCTATTTAACATTTTGGCCCTATATTAATTTCGGCCTGTTAAAAGCTCGTCATACAGTTGGGCCTAACTACGGCCCGGTTTGCATCCGGCCTGCTTGCAGCCGATATCTGATTGGGCCAAACAAGGACCCAGACAATTTTGGCCTGTTAAAAGCTCGTTATTTGATTCACACAATCATGGGCCGGGGTTCATTTCGGGCTGCTGCCGGCCCGTGAGCTGATCGGCACGTTTCAGGCCCAACCTACATCATGATTGCATGACGGCCCGATTATGTACCGTAATTTTACGGTTTGGCCGGTTTACTGCGAAGACAGGATATATATACAGTAAAATAACTGCAGCATCCTGAATAAGAAAAAACCTGTACTATACAATAAAGAAATTACGGCATATTACATCCACTGGGCATCAAAGTTCGCCACTATGGTAATAAAGCACAAGCAGACAGCAGATTACATACACTGGGCATCAAAGATCACCACCAGTGCAAATAAACACGCCGACAAAATAATATACAAAACCAACAACACTTCAATAGAGTTCAAGAAAGGTTAGCCCTGCTGGGGAGCTGCAGCGCAAGAAGCTGAGCAAGATGATGAGACTGCACTTGTTCAACACTTATATCTTCCTCACTCTGAAAGATAAACAAGCAGACAGATGACAGGTTTTGCACATAAAAGTATCAGTGCTGACAATTCATCACATTTCTTACTGACGAATAAAGTGACACAATTTAAATTTGCATTAACACAATATGGTATTGTTCAGGTCAAGACATGGCAGGAAATGACATTGTGAAGGAGTTGGCAGCTTCACGACACCACTGGATTACAGATCAAGAACTCATAAGTATCAATGGTTAGTGTGATGTCAATTTATACCATTTCAGATTGGCAAATAAAGAGATGGTTTAAATAATAGTAGAATGATATGACATTTTTCATAGTTAAGACATTGCAGAATATGACATTGTGTTGTAGTGGGTAGGTTAACCACACCACTGGATTACAGATGAAGAACAGAAGCATACATGCAGTGCAAAAGAAGATCACTTGCTCTGTATAGTTTAATTTACATGGTATGAAGAAGGAACTTGGTTGTACAACTGAAAACTTAAATTGAGAAAGGACGAACTTTTGTTTATGAACTACATATAATAAACTTTAAACAAGCAATTTGATGCAAACACCAAAAATAAACAGATGTTGTTGTCATGCCTAACCAAATATATACAACAAAGTTTGAAGGCTTGAGATGGACAAACTTACATTATTGGTGAAGACAGGCTCTATAAAGGCCTTGTCCATGCTGATGGGGGGGCAATTCAAGAAGTTTACCACAGAATCTTCTTCAAAACCATTGCCTTTATTCTACATTTTGTTAAGAGTAAATATAGATGTGATAATATACGAAAAAAGGAGAATATTTAAGATAAGATGAAGAGTGATGCTACATAACCAAGTAGCTATAAATGTAAGTGCAGCGATACAGGCAAAAGGTACAGCCAAGAGCAATGCACAGCTAAACTTCTTCAGTACCAACCTTATGGTAAGAGTAAATATAGATCTGATGTGTAGAAAATTGAGGGCAAAGGAAAATAAGCTGCAGAGTGATGGTACATGAACAACTACCTGTCATTATAAGTACACTAATAAAGGACAGCATGTACTTACAAGAACAATGCAGATCTAAAAAAACATTGGCATTGGATATATATTCTACACTAATGTAACCATTCATACAGATCAGGTAATTTGGAGCGAACAATTGATAAGCAAGCTATCATGCATACTACTGTCACATAATGAACCAAGTATGTATGCAAGTACAGTGATACAGGACAACAGGTACTAACAAGAGCAAAGCAGCGGGCAGCATATTTGAGACATCCTACCGTTCTTGTCAAACCGGAATTCTTCTTCGAGCAGATTTCCTGCAAAAAAGATCCGTAAGGCACATGCGAAAAAGTAGAAGTTCAAATTGTCATGTGATTTCATAGACAGTACCTCATCCTGGGAACGAGACCAGTGCATAACAAGGTTTTTCCATTCAATGTCTTCTAAATTTAGCACAGGAGACTTCACCAGAAATTCGTTTATAGACTTGCCATCAAAGTGTGATTTCCTCAGGTAACACCGATACTGCTGCAATGCTTCCTTGAAAAGCACAAGCAAGCTTTGCTCGTCATGACTATCCAGATTGACCCTCGCCTAGTTACAATAATGTAATGTAAATCATTGATGTGTTCAATCAGCAGAAAACAGGAAAATAATAGCCATGAATAATAGCACTTACACGTAAGTTGGACAGGAAGATGTGAAAATGGTGTTTGTCTTCACAATAATCTTCCCATGATGGGAATATATGCACGTAGTCCCTAACAACATTGAAAGCATTGTCTTTTAAACTGGGATAAATGGAATGGGGTTCTAATCTGCAGGAATTGGCCATCTCTGTAGTTGGGATAGGTCTTCGGTCGGTGGACTTGCTATACTTTTTGCTGGAGTGGGATTTTTCTGTGGTACAGCTGGTGCTATGGCAAATGAAATCGGTACACCTTTTGCTGCAGTGCAGGTCCTGTGTGGTGGGGCTAGTGGTGTGGCAAGTGAAGTATGGGTACATTCTGCTGGAGTTGGTCCTACGTTTTGTCTCACTGGTTGTACAGCCAATATAAGTGGGGTGCTATCTGATTTCTCCGGCACCACCACGTTTTTCAAGGACTTTGCTGGTGCTCCTTCAGGTTCGGTAATCACCCTCTTCCTTTTTGATGTCTGATGCACAAGAACAACATTTGAGTGGAAAAACATGGTATGATGACAGATGGAATATGTATTGATAATGGATGGGCATGGCATCTCGACATATATGATGAGTAAACTAAGCAGATGGCGATGCAACAAAGTAGAAGAAATGCAAGACAACATATGCAAGATACCCACAATCAATAAAACATTGCCAAATTAGAACAGGCACCTTGATGGGTGAATAGGACAGGCCATCTGCCTTTAACTCCTCGAGGTTAGAATAGTCATTAGGATGATATTCTAAACAAGAATCAACAGGTGGGGAGCGTATGAGTTTCATTGCATCCAGAATGGCACTCAATGCCTTGGTGCCAATTTTGTAAGTCATTGCAGTGTTTAGCTTCAAGAGTGGACTGCTGCTAGTGCGACACAAAGCAGCTACACAGATCATAGTGTAGATATAACGGGAAAACCTTAAGCATCAGAGTAAAATCAGCAAAGTGGAACTTGCTGGAATATATGTGCTAGTATTGCCGGTACGGCTAGAAAGGCTTCGGATACTAGCTCTCTTCAAGTGAAGGTGCGGTACTTTTAATATCAATGTAACTCTCAAAGGCGACATAGCTCCCCGCATTTCCTTGCTATTCTTATAGGATTCAAGTGGGCAGGCCACTACAAACCCTATTCCTATGTTTACAAGATCCTACGAATCAAAGAGGCTCAAAGTGTCCATCACAACCGACCGTATAGACCTCTACACTGCAAATGTCCCTGCTCATCTTCTGTACAAGGAACATACTGTACTACTATCATACTCCCTCCGTTCCAAAATATAAGTCTTGGTAGAGATTTCCACTATGGATCACATACAGATGTATCCAGGTACATTTTAGAGTGTAAATTCACTCATTTTGCTCCATATGTAGTCCATGGTGGAATCTATACAAAGACTTGTATTTAGGAACAGAGAGAGTACATATTAAAGAAGAACGGAAGAGGAACATGGTAAAGAAGAGCAAGCAGATTTTGGATAATAAAATGTTGGTTGCGCAGTGCCCACACATGATGAACCAGAACGCATTAAGAATGCAACTCCTAGCTATCTCTCGACCATTTCAGGCGGTTGGATGAAGATCCTACGTCTCCTAACCCTTCTTCTTCCTCGTCTCTGATTCTTCCCATACAGAACACCGCACGGGCCACCGGCCGGACCACCGGACCCCATCGCCTGTGTTCCTCCGCCACCCCCACCCCCACCCCCACCCCAACCCCCACCCGCGTCGAGTTTTCTTTGATCGGCGAGGCCCCACAACCACCCGAGCCCCTTCGATCGCACCGGCGAACTCCGGCGAGCTCTGAAAAATCGACTGACCCAATTTTGAAATTTAGTCTACTGTGATTTAACTAGTGTGGAATATAAAAGGGGAAAACCATAAGCATTGCGAGTATGGTGTTGAGCGTGCCATGGCGGATCTGAAGGTGCAAACCGGACAAAGGCAACTTTGCAACCAAGACAAGAAATCGGAGTAAAGCAGTGGTGATCTATTTTTCTTGCTGCGATAAATAAGTTGAGCAGATACAAAAGAGTACCACCTCTGGTGCGGCGCCGTGTAGGCATCTGCTAAGAATTTGACGGTGCTGCGGTAGCGATGACGTTCGGCAGAGTGGAAGCAGATCTAGGAGGGTAGACGGTGGCGGCGGGGAGCGGTGGACGAGACGGTCGTAGGAGTGGTGCCGGCAAGGTGGACGACGGCGGGATGAAGCGAGAGGACGGGATGCAAGGATCCCGGTCCGAAGCCGTGGATGAGAGACGTCGGTCTCTTGTAATGGACGGCGGTGTCGGGGTATCATCTCCGGCATGCTGGAGGAGGACGGCGGTGAATGGGGTGGCGGACGGCGACGGACGGAGGAGGGTGTTGGGGAACGTAGCAGAAATTCAAAATTTTCCTACGTGTCACCAAGATATATCTATGGAGAAACTAGCAACGAGGGAAGGAGAGTGCATCTACATACCCTTGTAGATCACTACGCGGAAGCGTTCAAGAGAATGGGATTGATGGAGTCGTACTCGTTGTGATCCAAATCACCGATGATCCTAGTGCCGAACGGACGGCACCTCCGTGTTCAACACACGTACAGCCCGGTGACGTCTCCTACGCCTTGATCTAGCAAGGGGTGAAGGAGAGGTTGAGGAAGACTCCATCCAACAGAAGCACAACGGCGTGGTGGTGGTGGAGGAGCGTGGTACTCCAGCAGGGCTTCGCCAAGCACCACAAGAGACGAGGAGGGAAAGGGGTAGGGCTGCGCCAAGAAGGAGAGGGACTCGTGTGTCTTGGGCAGCCCAAACCTCAAGTATGTATAGGGGAAGGGGAGGGGCTGCGCCCCCACCTAGGGTTCCCTCCCTAGGGGTGACGGCAGCCCCCCAGATCCCATCTGGGTGGCTGCCACAAGGGGGAGAGGGGGAGGCGCACCTGGGTGGGCCTTAGGGCCCATCTGCCCTAGGGTTTGCCCCCTTCCCTCTTGGAGGCGCCTTGGGCCTTGGTGGGGGGCGCACCAGCCCACCTGGGGTTGGTCCCCTCCCACAATTGGCCCATGCAGCCCTCCGGGGCTGGTGGCCCCACTTGGTGGACCCCCGGACCCCTCCGGTGGTCCCGGTACACTACCGGTAAAACCCGAAACTTTTCCGGTGACCAAAACAGGACTTCCCATATATAAATCTTTACCTCCGGACCATTCCGGAACTCCTCGTGACGTCCGGGATCTCATCCGGGACTCCGAACAACATTCGGTAACCACGTATATCTATTCCTTATAAACCTAGCGTCATCGAACCTTAAGTGTGTAGACCCTACGGGTTCAGGAACCATGCAGACATGACCGAGACATTCTCCGGTCCATAACCAACAGCCGGATCTGGATACCCATGTTGGTTCCCACATGTTCCATGATGATCTCATCGGATGAACCACGATGTCGAGGATTCGATCAATCCCGTATACAATTCCCTTTGTCTAGCGGTATTGTACTTGCCCGAGATTCGATCGTCGGTATCCTGATACCTTGTTCAATCTCGTTACCGGCAAGTCTCTTTTACTCGTTCCGTAACACATCATCACGTGATCAACTCCTTGGTCACATCGTGCACATTATGATGATGTCCTACTGAGTTGGCCCAGAGATACCTCTCCGTTTACACGGAGTGACAAATCCCAGTCTTGATTCGTGCCAACCCAACAGACACTTTCGGAGATACTCGTAGTGCACCTTTATAGCCACCCAGTTACGTTGTGACATTTGGCACACCCAAAGTATTCCTACGGTATCCGGGAGTTGCACAATCTCATGGTCTAAGGAAATGATACTTGACATTAGAAAAGCTTTAGCAAACGAACTACACGATCTATGTGCTAGGCTTAGGATTGGGTCTTGTCCATCACATCATTCTCCTAATGATGTGATCCCGTCATCAACGACATCCAATGTCCATGGTCAGGAAACCATAACCATCTATTGATCAACGAGCTAGTCAACTAGAGGCTTACTAGGGACATGGTGTTGTCTATGTATCCACACATGTATCTGAGTTTCCTATCAATACAATTCTAGCATCGATAATAAACGATTATCATGAACAAGGAAATATAATAATAATCAATTTATTATTGCCTTTAGGGCATATTTCCAACAGTCTCCCACTTGCACTAGAGTCAATAATCTAGTTCACATCGCCATGTGATTAACACTCACAGGTCACATCGCCATGTGACCAACATCCAAAGAGTTTACTAGTGTCACTAAACTAGTTCACATCATCATGTGATTAAGACTCAATGAGTTCTGGGTTTGATCATGTTTTGATTGTGAGAGAGGTTTTAGTCAACGGGTCTGCAACATTCAGATCCGTATGTACTTCGCAAATCTCTAGGTCATATTATAAATGTTGCTTCCACGCTCCACTTGGAGCTATTCCAAATGGTTGCTCCACTATACGTATCCGGTTTGCTACTCAGAGTCATTCGGATAGGTGTTAAATCTTGCATCGATGTAACCCTTTACGCCAAACTCTTTATCACCTCCATAACCGAGAAACATGTCCTTATTACTCCAAGGACAATTTTGACCGCTATCTAGTGATCCACTCCTGGATCACCTTTGTACCCTCTTGCCAGACATGTGGCAAGGCACACATCAGGTGCGGTACTCAGCATGGCATACCCTCTTGCCTTTCTCTTTCTTCTGCCGTGGTTGAGCTTTAAGTCTTAACTTCATACCTTACAACTCAGGCAAGAACTCCTTCTTTGACTGATCCATCTTGAACACCTTCAAGATCATGTCAAGGTATGTGCTCATTTGAAAGTACCATTAAGCGTTTTGATCTATCCTTATAGATCTTGATGCTCAACGTTCAAGTAGCTTAATCCAGGCTTTCCATTGAAAAACACTTTTCAAATAACTCTACATGCTTTCTAGAAATTCTACATCATTTCCGATCAACAACATGTTAACAACACATACTCATCGGAAATTCTATAGTGCTCCCACTCACTTCTTTCGAAATACAAGTTTCTCATAAACTTTGTATACACCCAAAATCTTTGATCATCTCATCAAAGCATACATTCCAACTCCGTGATGCTTACTCCAGTCCTTAGAAGGATTGCTGGAGCTTTGCATACTTATTAGCATCTTTCAGGATTGACAAAACCTTCCGGTTGTATCACATACAACCTTTCCTCAAGAAAATCGTCGAGGAAACAATGTTTTGACATCCTATCTGCAAGATTTCATAAATAATGCAGTAATCGCTAATATAATTCCAACAGACTCTTAGCATCGCTACGAGTGAGAAAGTCTCATCATAGTCAACTCCTTGAACTTGTCAGAAAAAATCTTAATGACAAGTCGAGCTTTCTTAATGGTGATACTTACCATCATTGTCTGTCTTCCTTTTAAAATCCATCTGTACTCAATAGCCTTACGACCATCGAGCCGTTCTGCCAAAGTCTACACTTTGTTTTCATACGTGGATCCTCTCTCGGATTTTATGGCCTCGAGCCATTTATCAGAATCCGGGCCCACCATCGCTTCTCCATAGCTCGTAGGTTCATTGTTGTCTAGCAACATGACTTCAAAGATAGGATTACGTACCACTCTGAAGTAGTACGCATCCTTGTCATCCTACGAGGTTTGGGAGTGACTTGATCTGAAGTCTCATGATCAATATCATAAGCTTCCACTTCAATTGGTGTAGGTGCCACAGGAACAACTTCCTGTGCCCTGCCACACACTAGTTGAAGATACGGTTCAATAACCTCATCAAGTCTCCACCATCCTCCCACTCAATTCTTTCGAGAGAAACTTTTCCTCGAGAAAGGACCCGATTCTAGAAACAATCCTTTATTGCTTTCGGATCTGAGACAGGAGGTATACCCAACTGTTTTGGGTGTCCTATGAATATGCATTTATCCGCTTTGGGTTCGAGCTTATCAGCCTGAAACTTTTTCACATAAGCGTCGCAGCCCCAAACTTTTAAGAAATGATAGCTTAGGTTTCTCTAAACCATAGTTCATATGGTGTCATCTTGTCGGAATTACGTGGTGCCCTATTTAAAGTAAATGTGGTTGTTTCTAATGCCTAACCCATAAACTATCGTGGTAATTCGATAAGAGACATCATGGTATGCATCATATCCAATAGGGTGCAGTTATGATGTTCGGACACACCATCACACTATGGTGTTCCAGGATGTATTAGTTGTGAAACAATTTCCACAATGTCTTAATTTTGTGCCAAACTCGTAATTCAGATATTCATCTCTATGATCATATCATAGATCTTTTATCCTCTTGTCACGACGATCTTTCAACTTCACCCTGAAATTACTTGAACCTTTCAATAATTCAGACTCATGATTCATCAAGTAAATATACTCAACATCTACTCAAATCATCTGTGAAGTAAGAACATAATGATATCCACTACATGCCTCAGCACCCATTGGACTGCACACATCAAAATGTATTACTTCCAACAAGTTGCTTTCTAGTTCCATTTTACTGAAAACGAAGCTTTCAGTCATCTTGCCCATGTGGTATGATTTGCATGTCTCAAGTGATTCAAAATCAAGTGAGTCCAAACGGTCCATTTGCATGGAGTTTCTTCATGCATATACACCAATAGACATGGTTCGCATGTCTCAAACTTTTCAAAACGAGTGAGCCCAAAGATCCATCAACATGGAGCTTCTTCATGCGTTTTATACCGATATGACTTACGTGGCAGTGCCACCAGTAGGTGGTACTATCATTACTATCTTATATCTTTTGGCATGAACATGTGTATCACTACGATCGAGATTCAATAAACCATTCATTTTAGGTGCAAGACCATTGAAGGTATTATTCAAATAAATAGAGTAACCATTATTCTCCTTAAATGAATAACCGTATTGCGATAGACATAATCCAATCATGTCTATGCTCAACGCAAACACCAATCTTGATGGTAGAGGGAGCGTACGATATTTGATCAACCTTGGAAATACTTCCAACACATATCGTCATCTCACCTTTTAGCTAGTCTCCGTTTATTCCGTAGCTTTTATTTCGAGTTACTAACACTTAGTAACCGAACCGGTATCTAACACCCTGGTGCTACTAGGAGTACCAGTAAAGTACACATTAACACAATGTATATCCAATATACTTCTACCGACCTTGCCTTCTCATCTACCAAGTATCTAGGGTAATTCTGCTCCAGTGGTTGTTTCCCTTATTACAGAAGCACTCAGTCTCGGGTTTGGGTTCAACCTTGGGTTTCTCCACTAGAGCAGCAGCTGATTTGCCGTTTCATGAAGTATCCCTTCTTGCCCTTGCCCTTCTTGAAACTAGTGGTTTCACTAACCATCAACAGTTGATGCTCCTTCTTGATTTCTACTTTCGCGGTGTCAAACATCACAAATATTTCAAGGATCATCATATCTATCCCTGATATGTTATAGTTCATCACGAAGCTCTAGCAGCTTGGTGGCAATGACTTTGGAGAAACATCACTATCTTTGGAAGATCAACTCCCACTCGATTCGAGTGATTGTGGCACTCAGACAATCTGAGCACAAGCTCAACGATTGAGCTTTTCTCCCTTAGTTTGCAGGCTAAGAAAATCGTCGGAGGTCTCATACTTCCTGACGTGGGCACGAGCCTGAAATCCCAATTTCAGCCCTCGAAACATCACATATGTTCCGCGATGTTTCGAAAACGTGTTTGGTGCCTCAACTCTAAACCGTTTAACTGAACTATCACGTAGTTATCTAAACGTGTATGTACGATGTTTGTAACATCCACAAACGACGTTTGGGGTTCAGCACACTGAGCGGTGCATTAAGGACATAAGCTTTCTACTGTCCGCATAATTGCTACTGTCAACTTTCAACTATATTTTCTCTAGGAACATATCTAAACAGTGGAACTAAAACGCGAGCTTACGACATAATTTGCAAAGATCCTTTTTGACTATGTTCAGGATAATTAAGTTCATCTTATGAACTCCCACTCAGATAGACATCCCTCTAGTCATCTAAGTGATTACATGATCCGAGTCAACTAGGCCGTGTCCGATCATCACGTGAGACGGACTAGTCATCATCGGTGAACATCTTCATGTTGATCGTATCTACCATACGACTCATGCTCGACCTTTCGGTCTCTTGTGTTCCGAGGCTATGTCTGTACATGCTAGGCTCGTCAAGTCAACCTAAGTGTTTCACGTGTGTAAATCTGTCTTACACCCGTTGTATGTGAACGTTAGAATCTATCACACCCGATCATCACGTGGTGCTTCGAAACAACGAACTGTCGCAACGGTGCACAGTTAGGGGGAACACTTTCTTGAAATTATTATGAGGGATCATCTTATTTACTACCGTCGTTCTAAGTAAACAAGATGCAAAAACATGATAAACATCACATGCAATCAAATAATAGTGACATGATATGGCCAATATCATATAGCTCCTTTGATCTCCATCTTGGGGCTCCATGATAATCTTGTCACTGGCATGACACCATGATCTCCATCATCATGATCTCCATCATCGTGTCTCCATGAAGTTGCTCGCCAACTATTGCTTCTACTACTATGGCTACCGGTTAGCAATAAAGTAAAGTAATTACATGGCGTTGTTCAATGACACGCAGGTCATACAATAAATAAAGACAACTCCTATGGCTCCTGCGGTTGTCATACTCATCGACATGCAAGTCGTGATTCCTATTACAAGAACATGATCAATCTCATACATCACATATCATTCATCACATTCTTCTTGGCCATATCACATCACATAGCATACCCTGCAAAAACAAGTTAGACGTCCTCTAATTGTTGTTTGCTTGTTTTACGTGGCTGCTATGGGTTTCTAGCAAGAACGTTTCTTACCTACGCAAAACCACAACGTGATATGCCAATTGCTATTTACCCTTCATAAGGACCCTTTTCATCGAATCCGTTCTGACTAAAGTGGGAGAGATAGACACCCGCCAGCCACATTATGCAACTAGTGCATGTTAGTCGGTGGAACCGGTCTCACGTAAGCGTACGTGTAAGGTTGGTCCGGACCGCTTCATCCCACGATGCCGTCGAAACAAGATTGGACTAGTAACGGTAAGCATATTGAACAAAATCAACGCCCACAACTACTTTGTGTTCTACTCGTGCATAGAATCTACGCAATAGACCTAGCTCATGATGCCACTGTTGGGGAACGTAGCAGAAATTCAAAATTTTCCTGCGTCTCACCAAGATCTATCTATGGAGAAACCAGCAACGAGGGAAGGAGAGTGCATCTACATACCCTTGTAGATCTCTACGTGGAAGCATTCAAGAGAACGGGGTTGATGGAGTCATACTTGTCGTGATCCAAATCACCGATGATCCTAGTGCCGAACGGACGGCACCTCCGTGTTCAACACACGTACAGCCCGGTGACGTCTCCTACGCCTTGATCCAGCAAGGGGTGAAGGAGAGGTTCAGGAAGACTCCATCCAACAGTAGCACAACGGCGTGGTGGTGGTGGAGGTGCGTGGTACTCCAGCAGGGCTTTGCCAAGCACCGCAAGAGACGAGGAGGGAAAGGGGTAGGGCTGCGCCAAGAAGGAGAGGGACTCGTGTGTCTTGGGCAGCCCAAACCTCAAGTATATATAGGGGAAGGGGAGGGGCTGCGCCCCCACCTAGGGTTCCCTCCCTAGGGGTGGCGGCAGCCCCCCAGATCCCATCTGGGTGGTGGCCACAAGGGGGAGAGGGGGAGGCGCACCTGGGGTGGGCCTTAGGGCCCATCTGCCCTAGGGTTTGCCCCCCTTCCCTCTTGGAGGCGCCTTGGGCCTTGGTGGGGGGCGCACCAGCCCACCTGGGGTTGGTCCCCTCCCACACTTGGCCCATGCAGCCCTCCGGGGCTGGTGGCCCCACTTGGTGGACCCCCGGACCCCTCCGGTGGTCCCGGTACACTACCGGTAAAACCCAAAACTTTTCCGGTGACAAAAACAGGACTTCCCATATATAAATCTTTACCTACGGACCATTCCGGAACTCCTCATGACGTCCGGGATCTCATACGGGACTCCGAACAACATTCGGTAACCACGTATATCTATTCCTTATAACCCTAGCGTCATCGAACCTTAAGTGTGTAGACCCTACGGGTTCGGGAACCATGCAGACATGACCGAGACATTCTCCGGTCAATAACCAACAGCGGGATCTGGATACCCATGTTGGTTCCCACATATTCCACGATGATCTCATCGGATGAACCACGATGTCGAGGATTCGATCAATCCCGTATAGAATTCCCTTTGTCTAGCGGTATTGTACTTGCCCAAGATTCGACCGTCGGTATCCTGATACCTTGTTCAATCTCGTTACCAGCAAGTCTCTTTTACTCGTTCCGTAACACATCATCCCGTGATCAACTCCTTGGTCACATTGTGCACATTATGATGATGTCCTACCGAGTGGGCCCAGAGATACCTCTCCGTTTACACGGAGTGACAAATCCCAGTCTTGATTCGTGCCAACCCAACAGACACTTTCGGAGATACCCGTAGTGCACCTTTATAGCCACCCAGTTACGTTGTGACGTTTGGCACACCCAAAGTATTCCTACGGTATCCGGGAGTTGCACAATCTCATGGTCTAAGGAAATGATACTTGACATTAGAAAAGCTTTAGCAAACGAACTACACGATCTATGTGCTAGGCTTAGGATTGGGTCTTGTCCATCACATCATTCTCCTAATGATGTGATCCCATCATCAACGACATCCAATGTCCATGGTTAGGAAACCGTAACCATCTATTGATCAACGAGCTAGTCAACTAGAGGCTTACTAGGGACATGGTGTTGTCTATGTATCCACACATGTATCTGAGTTTCCTATCAATACAATTCTAGCATGGATAATAAACGATTATCATGAACAAGGAAATATAATAATAATCAATTTATTATTGCCTCTAAGGCATATTTCCAACAGAGGGTGGGGTGGAGAGGATGTTTTGGCGCCCACGAAGTACGAATGGGGAAAAGGGAGGTAGAGAGGAAGGGGGGAACCATGTATTCAGGGCGCGCTTGTCTCAAATGCGAGGAAATTTAAAAACTTAGCCCTTGTTTCAAATTTCTACTACATCACAGCAACACTAGTCGGTCGGGGATAGGACGGTAATCTCGCATACATCGAATATTTGCCGACGAGAGTTTGTTTTTGGCGCCCACCGTGTATGAATATGAATCGGGGAGGGAGTCGATTTCGGCCGATGACACACTGTGTTTTGGCGCCCACCGTGTATGAATCTGGGTGAGAGGCGGTTACATCACGTTTGGGTGAAATTACAAACCTACCCCTATCGAAACCTATAGAAATCCAGCATATAGGCTTTGCGTGGCAGGGATAGGCAGCAGTGATTTCCATCTCGCAGATTTTGGTTCCGGGCGGTTACTGCGACTTTCCCCGCTTCGTTCTAATTTTGGAGAGTGCACGTTTACCATGCCAACTCAATTCGAATCCCATTTGTATTCTATTTTTTCGGGCGGATCCATTTTCAATTGGAATTACATTCTATATACATCATTTTTTATATATACTTTCAAAAGCACAACACCATTTATACATAAATATGGTTTACAAATGGCATGATCTCAGATTCATAAGGTTGTATCCATCAATTTGGATTTTCAAATATTTGAAACCACTTTATGTTGAAATCCAATGTATGCATTCCTCGCTAACTGTCTCCAATTAATGTGTGTTTCATGCCGGTTTTTTTTACTTATCAAACATGTATAATGTGTTTCACACACGCAACATATAGTGTAATCCCGTTTAGACATTAATTGCATATAAACCATGCATTGTTTGTAATTGAAGAATCTATGGATCACCAATATTGATAAACTATATAACATTACACGTGTGCCCAAATTCAAATGAATATGCATGTTTGATACACCAATTTGCGTTATGATATTATCGATGTCGTGATCTCCAGTTTAAATATTTGAATCCCCTTTAATCCAGATATTCGTCTCATATAGCTATCACTCATGCTTATATAGGACTATCTCACTGGCCCTATACGCGTTCATCGTCTCTCAGGTATCTCTCGTGCTACCTGTATGTTGACAATGATCTTTTATCTTCGTAACACACTGACGGTACTCTCTCCCTCAACCTTCATCACTCTATCTCTCTCTAAGTATATCTCGCTCCCTGCTATGCGTCTCTAACTATGATTCTCCATGTGGAATCTCTTTCTCTCACACAAACACAAAACTTTGTCTCCCGGGGTCTCATTTCTCTCTACTATTCCCATGTGTGCCACTCGCACACCCCTCATACATAGATGTCTTTCGCTCCTTAGATATGAGAACCTATGACTCTTCCTCATCAATATCTCTTTCTCACACACAAACACAAACTCTGTCTCCCAGGGTCTCATATTTCTCCATTGTTCTCTTGTATGTCACTCACACACACCCTCTCTCCCTACAGATATCTTGCGTTCCCTCATATGTCTCTCTAGCTATCACTCTCGTTGTGAAATATCTTTCTCTCTCGCAGACACAAAACTCCATCTCTCTGGATCTCATTTCTCTCCGATATATGTTTGTATGTGACTCACACGCACCCTCTCTCTATCTCTCTCACACCCACACACATAACCCAGCCTTCTGATCCACTCGACTCCTATCTCTAACGCACACTAGCTAGCATCTTTATCTTTCTATTTATCTATTTCTCCATCAACCTTCTTTCTCGCCCTCACTCTTGATTCCTATCACGCACACTACATATGTTTCTCTCTACATGCAGTCAAGTGCCCTCTCACACACATATATAACTTCGCCCTTTGAACCACCCGACGGTCATCTCCAACATCCAAACTAGCGGATGTCCCTCTAGCTAGCATATCCATCTCTGTATCTATCTATAGTTTCTCCGTCAACATTTCTTTCTCGCACGGAGTCTTCGTTCCTATCACCCACACTATATATGTCTCTCCATACATATGCATTTATAGGTTGGTCTCTTTTGCACAATCGTTGCGCCTCACTCCCTCTGCTCGCCATAGATGCATGCTCCAGCACACGCCACTATCTCTTAAAGACAAGAACACATGCTCAATTGTCGGGACTTCTTCCATGCATTGTCACATGCATGCATATTGTCATACCGATCCGTCTCTCCCATGTCGTTGATCTTATGACTTATGTCTTCTTTCTTTTATCTCGATCATGCGCGCGCACACACACACACATCCCATGTATACATGTATACCTCTCACACATGCACGTTCAAGGTCTCTATGTCTCCATACGTAGTTAATTACCCTCAATCCTAACGCCACATCAAATCATTCTCCTCTTTTGTGCACATAACTTCCGCCTAGATGGGTAAAACACACACTCACACACAAACACACACACACACACTCACACTTAACAATCTCACACATAACTTCCGCCTAGATGGGTAAAACACATACTCTTCCCCTATATCCCCGAAACCAATAAGACCATCCCTTAGTTTAATTCCTGCCTACATGCACCATCGATATATAGTAGTCTTCCTTGGTGTCTCTCGAACAAACACGTTCTCTCGAAGTCGACTCCTCTCATGCATATAGGTCCTAATGCGTGTTTCGAGGCTAACTTTGACCAAATGTTAGAGCAATAATATATGACATGCAACTTACACAAAGCATACCTTCAATTTTGTATGTCAAAGGAGCTTCCAATATTATAATTTGCATAGTATACATCTCATGTGCTATTAATCTTGTCAATAGTCAAAGGTTGTCTTGAAAAACACATTAGGCCCTATATAGATGGAAGGAGGGAGTAGGTCCCATGCAAAAAATGAGAATAAAATTCAAACATCTGGGCATCGTGGCTCGGTCGATAACATTGAGAAACTTGGTTTTAAAATCATGAAACTTGGCATGGTGTCATGTCATGGTAGTACCATGCCATGGTAAAAAAATTGGCCGAATAGGAACAAATTTTGGTATAAGCTTCTTGCAAATCGGAGCTTCTCTCAAGAAGGCTCGTGGTTCTCGGAGGGAACGTGTCACCTTTGTGTGCATAATTCAAATTTGAAATACAAGCACATGTTCCAGTGCACCAAAGTTGGTTGAAAAATCACATGTGTGTCCTCGGGTAAATTTCTAAGTTCCATGCAAGAAATGGGAATGAAATTCAAAATTCTGGGCGTCGTGGCTGGTTTGGAAACATTGAGAAACTTAGTTTTTTAATTCCTGTAAATCCAAAGCACGCATGAAAATAATGAAACTTGGCTTGGTGCCATGACATGGCACCAACATGCTGTGGTAAATTTGCAGTCTGATTTGCGAAGGCGCACACATTAACAATCAACAAAGTCATTTTGGAAGAAGTGTTGTCACGTTACAATCAGAAACACAAGTATTATTGAAACCATGGGCGTTCTATTTACTAGTACCATTTACGTGCCGCCACGCGTCCCCTTTTTTATTACCTAGGAGGCGACGTGCAGGGTAGGTATTTGAGTATGAGAGGCGTGCGATCAGACCCCTGCGCGTGCTTATCGGGAGGAGAGCCCTTTGACCTCCATCTGCCGTCCACCTCTCTCCCAAGGTCTCCATTAATGGCGTCCGAGCCTCTATTTAATGGTGTGGCTATGTCTCACTCGACTGAGATTGAAGAGAGAAAAAAGAAAATCTGAAAGCACGGATCTTGATGTAAGATCCGACGGACCTATATAGCATCTACTGCGACTTATAGCAAGACTGATGAATATACAAGGACGATTAAAAAATTGATCAAAGAAGGGCTTGCCCCTTTCGATTTTCATTACTGAAAACCACCATAATTCACAAGAAGTTCAGCACAACTCCAGCCTAACACGAAGGACTAAAAGCTACCAGATTGAAATTGCAACATCCCAAGAGGCCAACAAAGGCCAAACATCCGCGCTAGAACCCAACATTTCACAACTGACGACACAATCCACATCCTAAACCGATTATTACATCAAAAGAAACCAGAAAACTAGTCTCCGCGGCGAGCGGCAATGAGCTCTTTCGTGTCCTCAAGACACTGCTTGAGAACATCCATGGATTCCTCCACCAGCCTTTGGCGCTCGTTGCGGAGCATGTCATTCTCGTCCATAAGTTTCTTCAGCAAGGCACTAGTCTCCTCCTGCACGTCTGCACTTAGGACGATCTTCTCCCTCAGCAGGTCGCGCTCGGCCCGGAGCCTCTCATTGCCCTCCCTTAGTTGTCGGATGACACCGGTAGCCTATTCAAACGAGGCTACCATGTCGTCCTGCAACCTCGCCGAGCAGGAAATATGATCCGTCTGGCTATGGACGATCGCATGCATGCGCCTGTAACAGTCGTCGCGTGCTTGTGAGAAATTTTCCCAGGCCGCCGCAGTGCGGCGGGACATCTCTACTACATTCATGGCGCGGCGGGACATCTCTGGTGCTTCCGCGGCGCGGCTGGACTAGTCTGCCGCATCGACGGCGTGGCGGGACCTCCGTGCTGCTTCAGCGGCACGGTGGGACATCTGTGCTGCTACTTCCGTGCGGCGGGACATGTCGGCTGCTCTCGCAGCGAGGCGGGACATCTCTCGTGCTTCCGCTTCCATGCTCGCCTCTCCCTGGTGGCAATCTCTCGACCCCAGAACTCATGTTGGTCATAGCAAACACAAGGGAAGGATGCTGAATGACTTGTTTGTTTTTGTGGATGAGGAGTTGAGGAGGAATGTGCAGTCATCTTGGCATGCTAGTATTTATAACCGAGTACTAATACGCTCCTAAGTGGGAAACCGTTTAGGTTGTGATCGGTGTGAACAGGTTTGCAATTCAATATAGCATGGAGTAATTTGGAATGTGACGAGACGCAAGCTCAAAATTTATTGACAGTTCTAGTTTCGAAGTGCGGCACTATTCCCGGATGGAGTACTTCTTTTTCTACTCCCTCCTTTCCGGTTTTATAGGGCTTATCTCAAAATTTTAGTTTTTCCATTTTATAAGGCTCAATTTGGTTGTCCCCAACACATGTTCAGATTCCAAGGTGCATTAAATCATTGCATGCAAGTATTAAGAGAAAATTGACCAATGCATGTACTTTATGCATGCATTGCAATTAATGCATTAAACCTATCTCTCGGGACTTCTCGCACGCACCATCGTGCCACCCACAAAAACTTGTACTCTGAGTTTAGTAGTACGTTATACAGGAAGAGAAGAGGTGCACGCATGCACTCGTCCTCTCACACACGCGTCTATTTTTTCTCGAAAAGGAGGATGATGACCCCCAGCCTCTGCATTTGGGAGTCACACACGCAAATTATTGAAATATATCGAGTGTAGTGCTTTGATGTGTCCTGTCAACTCGTACATCAACGAGAAGTTTGATTATCCTCTCCCTCACGGACTTAACTGCACATGCCTTTGGCTGTATGACAGGTTGGCCACACATCTGTAGGGCCCACCTGTCATACACGCAAAGGCAGGAGCGTCCCTCCCTCGCCCATGAGCGTGGTGGCTGGCAAGACTAGGAGAAGTTTTTGCTACACGCTCTCCCTCCCGCACGCGGTGGACATGCAGCAGTTCAATCGATGTCAGATGGCCAGAAGCGTACTGTAGTACTCCTCCAGTGCAGTAGTATTCCATCATTGTTCGACTTCCCAAAGAGGCGAAGAGCCAAGCGCAACCCAGACGCTCGTGTGGCAGTTTCATGTGTATAGTAGTCTAGGATAGCGTGTACCGTGTCTGTAAGCTTAAAATCGTTGGGGTCAGCTCCATGCTATGTGGCCATCTCGAAGTTTTAAAAAAATAGTCTTCTAGCCCTACCCGAAAACTATCGCGTGTACTGCCCGGGAAAAGCCCCGCCCTCAACTTTTAACTACGTGAAAACAGTTCGAGCTTGTTCGTTCTATATAAATACAGTACTTACTGTATGTTTATTCACCCGTGGGGTTGTTCAATGAATGGAAGGGTGGGAGCACAAGTGAACAATACTGTAGTACTACTACTAGTAAGTAGGAGTCGTACAGTAGTCACCTTAAATAGAGAGTTCTTTTCTTTAATGCAACATACACAAATTGAAATGCTTGTTGTGGAGAGAAAAAAGATAATCACTCCACTATATATGGACGCAGGGGCCTGAGCGCTTGCTTTACTAGGGTTGCTCTCTTCATTCTCTCATCCTCTCCAGATATAAACAAGACAGCGGAAGCGACATTTTCTCTCTGCTCACCACTGGTCACAGATCCGGTCGGATCCCTTCGGCCGGTGTGTGTAGAGGACTAAAAGGTGCATCGTTCACGCGGTCATCGCCGCCGAGGGAGGAAACCCACAGCTGCCAGAGGGGCCCGATCCTCTGCCCGTGCCGTTCTCTCCGACACATGGTCGACTCGGGAGGTCCTCCGACCCTTCTTCCTCCCTGCCGTATTGTCCGCAGATCTGACCTACCGCCGCCGACATCCCGGTGACCCTCAGGTATAAGTTCTTCGAAAGCGGCCTTGCTCTACTGCCCCAGCTCCCCACGTGTCTGCATGTGCATCTTTTTCTACTCCCATCAGCTCTTCCAAAGCCACCTAAATTTTTAGTATTACTAGAGGTAAAGCTACTTCATGCATCGAATCTAGGGCTTTGTTCAAACAACGAAGAAAGAGGGGAAAGTTGTAGCATGAATCTAGGAATTGATTCAAAGAGGAAATAATATGGTGAAAGTAGTAGAGACCGGATACCCAACCGGTCTCTTTGTTGAAAAGGGAAATAATGGGAAAACGCGGTACAAACTGGATAAGGAACAGATCTATTATTGGTTGAAAAAAGGATAGAAAGTGGCGGCTGGTGGACAAGTCAACAGAGTATGTCCAGGATTAGATTTGCTGCCATCACATAGTAAAAGGTCTCCAGGATTAGATTTGCTGCCCTCATATAGTAAAAGGTCTCAGGATTAGATTTGCTGCCCTCACATAGTAAAAGGTCTCCAGGATTAGATTTGTTGCCCTCACATAGTAAAAGGTCTCCAGGATTAGATTTGCTGCCCTCACATAGTACAATGGCACTCCTGATGTTTTCCCTAGTATGATAAGTAAGTTGCTCCTTTACGCTGCTGAGTGTCCTGGTTTCCTGTCCCCACGGTCCCATGCCCTTAAACCAACTCTTTAGCTGTTGTTGATTTACTGTGTCTGGTAAACAAGCAATGCCACCATTAAAGTAATCCCATATTTGAGGAATCTCATTGTTGATCGTAATGCTTCTAGTAACATGAAGCATCGCTGACGTTTTAAAATTTCTATTGTCCTTGCGTGATTGCCATGAACATAATTAAGATGCTTCTTTTCATTTGTTTCGTATATTCTTATTGACCAGTAATTGTTTACTTTCTATCTTTTTGTGCAGATAGGATATCCATTTCACCTTGTTGCTATTGTGACCTTTTGGTGAACTGTAGAAAACACTTTTTTTGGAATGAGTGTCTTGTGCAATTCAACTAAAATGTCACGTGGGCAACATCTCTCAATTTTGGTGGAACTGCACAAAATGGTGATTGGAGTTTCCAAAATCTCCGTCAAGTTCTGCTGGTAATCTCGTGCAACATTTTATTAGCCTTTGCAAGATGGAGCCGTCACTATCACCACAATGGCACTTTATTTTAGTGGAACTGCACAAAAGGATAAGAAAATTATAGTTGCACCTTACATGAGCCGGACAGCCAACCTTAATGTTCCTCAATTTTAGTGCAACTACTAAAGAAGAACCTGCCAGCTCACAAGAGCAAGTACTTCTTGCTAGCTGGATGATGCAATCTTTGCTTCATTTTAGGTGAACTGCAGAAAAAGGCGCATGAATTGAATCATGGAACTCTAGGTAGACCTCATCCAAGTAGAGCTAGAGGTTGAGTTCAAGGAGGCCGCTATTAAAGCGAAATCATGATCTCCTGTCTCCTTGTTTGTGATGTGCAAACATGCTATGCAAACAGGAATACTCAACTACAGATGTTGTGACGGTCAAGAGCATTCGCCAAGTTCTTCGATTGTATGACATGGCTAGCCAAGATGGATTTAATCCCGATATTCACTTTATCAAAAGGCTCTAATGGGTTGGTTCTGAATCTTGCAAGCTGGGAATCAGTGAGATGTGTAGGCATCTTTGTTGTACTTATTATTTGGATCTTATTTGTTGGTTCTGAATCTTGCAAGCTGGGAATCAATGAGATGTGTAGGCATCTTTGTTGTACTTATTATTTGGATCTTATTTGTTGGTTCTGAATCTTGCAAGCTGGGAAACACGGCATGATGATGCAGAGGACAACAACCATAACAAACAGTTCAAACTCGGTAGTATTATCTTTTGTGAAAGTGCGACAAATGTGATGATCGTGTGTGTCCTGAGAATAATAATTCTAATTGTTGTGCATGTTGATCCTGTGGCACTGATAGAACGAGCGAATGCATTGCTTGTTTCAAGTACAAATTTCTATTAAAGCTAATTAAATTTAAGTAAAGTGACCACTAACTCCTGTTATTACAGTACCAATACAGACCCGCTCGTGAACCGACGTGTGGCCGAGGGTGCATCTTCTGCCGGGCGTGCAGCGGACGAGGGAGGGGTAGTAACTGTTGTCGCCTGTACACACTCAGCTTACTGTTGAATTCAGTTCCCCTAGAGCTGAAAAACGAATTGTCGTCGTCTCCTACACACTAGTTCACTCGAAGAGACGCCAATGGCGATCCGAGGGGTGAGCCTGCTAGATATGGACTTCAGCAAGGAGTTCCCCTTTGAGTTTGTCGTTCAGTCCTATGGCTGCACCAAGTTGAATGTGATGTACACCAACGATACGGACTCGGTGAAGCTCTGCCTCGCCTCAGTCCTATGGCTGCACCGGGTTCTGGAGCATTCGCCCGTTTCATCGGCAGCGCCGACTGCACCTTCGCTACGGTGGAGAGAAGGAAGAACGCGATGATTCGGTCATCTGGTGCAACAAGCTTGTCGACATCCAGAAGCAATACAAGATCATCAGCAACGGGCAGGAGAAGGACTCCGTGGTTGACCTCGCTGAGACCATCATCGACCCCCGATACGCCAACATGAAAGAAGACGACCTGAACACGTGGGAGGTACCTCTGAATCTAGCCTACATAACCTACGCGGCCAAGGGCGCATACGCATGCTACGACATGTACATGCAGATCTTGGACATGAGGGTGTGTCTGCTTCCCGTAACCGACGAGTACACGGACAGCCGCAGCGTCATGATCAAGCGTGCCAGGAAGGTCTAGATGTTGTACTTTATCTGTTTATAAGCACCTTAATCATGTGAGTGTTTCATGCATTAGCCTATGTGTCGTAATTATCTGTTTTGTCCGAAATATTTATTTTAAGAACCCATTAACCTGATTGCTTTTTTTAGTGGCAATTTACTTATGTATATAAACTAGTTCACTTGTCCGTAAAAAAACTAGTTCACTCAGCTTCCCGTAATCGGGTTCAGTTAACAGCCATCGATCGATCGCTCGGGTTCAATAACGCGTAGCCTGCAGTGCAATCGCTCGGGTTCAGTTAGAGCCCAACGCCTTGCTCGGGTTCAGTTAGAGCCAACGCCTCGCACACACGTGCGTACGTGTACGAGAGAAACGCGCATCGCTCGGCCCCCGACCTCCCACCGTAACCGGGAACTCCCCGAACATTTCCTCCCCCTCGCTTCTACCACGGTTTTTTCCGTCATGGACGGCCCAAAGAATGTCATGCAGCTGCGTCTCCGGCCCACCCAGGATGAAAAGCCCATTTTTTGTCATGATTTTTTGTCATAGAAGTAGGAGCTCACCACATCTATGATGATACCGGGTTTTGTCAAAATTATCGTCATAGAAGTGTCATATGTATGACAGAAAAAAAATTCGTTTGGCCCAAAATGTCACGGATGTGTCTTTTTTTTGTAGTGTGATGAACTCCTTGCTCTTGTGCTTCAAATGATAGTCTCCCCAACACTCAACTCTCTCTCAAGGATTTGGATTTGGTGGAAAGATGATTTGAGTGGAAAGCATGGGGAAGGCTAGAGATCAAGATTCTTATGGTTGGATTGGAATATCTTGGTCTCAACACATGAGTAGGTGGTTCTCTCTCAGAAAATAAATAGTGGAAGTGTAGGCACGTTCTGATGGCTCTCTCCACGAATGAAGAGTGGGTGGAGGGGTATAAATAGCCTCCACACAAAATCTAATCGTTACACACAATTTACCAAACTCGATGGGACCGAATCATGAAACTCGGTCAAACTGATTTAGTTCAAAATGTGAACGTTAGGATTTTCGGTCGTACCGACATGTCAACTCGGTGAGACCGATTTCATAGGGTTAGGGCATAACGTAATCTCGGTGAGACTGATCACATAAACTCGGTAGGACCGATTTCTGTAATAGGCAAACAGAGAGTTGGTCAGGCAAACTCGGTAGGACCAAATCGCTCATTTCAGTGAGATCGAAACATTACGAAAGGGAAACAAAGAGTTTGCATTGCGAACTCGGTGGGACTGATCACTCATCTCGGTTGGACCGAAACATTACGAAGGGAAATAGAGAGTTTGCAATCCCATCTCGGTGAGACCGGGATCCCAATCGGTGAGACCGAAGTGACTAGGGTTTTGGCAGTGGCTATGTCAAGTGAACTCGGTGATGCTAGATAGATAATTTCAGTGGGGCCGAGTTTGACTTTTGGTTTGGGACATATGTGGATATGAGAAAGTGGTTGAGGGCTTTTGGAGCATATCACTAAGCATTTTGAGCAAGCAAGCCATTAAGCAACACCTCATCCCCTTTTAATAGTATTGGCTTTTCCTATGGACTCAATGTGATCTTGGATCACTAAAATGAAAATGTAGAGTCTTGAGCTTGAGCCAATGTGTGTCCTTAGCATTTTGAGGGGTCCACATTCCTAATTCATGCCATGCCAATCATTGAACTTTCTGAAATGATCATCTTGAAATAGCATTAGTTCAATGAGCTATGTGTTGTTAGGAATTACCAAAACCACCCAGGGATAGTTGCACTTTCACAAGTTTAACAAAATATTGAGACCTAGTTAACCTTGTCAAGAACCAAGAGAGATTACTAATGTGTGATACGTCTCAAAAGTATCAATAATTTTCCATGATTCCTGCTAAGTTGCTATCAACTATAAACACTTCGGGCATAGTTTTCATTGAATTTCATTGGACTAACATGTTAATCCAGTGCCAGTTTTTGTTTTCTGGTGTTTTTGTATTTTCTAGAAAATACCCAGAAAAATAGATTCCAGAGTTCAAAGAGAAGTACCCCTTGGACCTCGACCCACGCCTAGTGGGCCCCATAGACCCTAAGATCCCTAGGACTTGGTGCGCCTACAGGTTGTGCCTCCTTGGTTGGCTTCCATTGCCCCCTGACTTATATATACCCCCATTTCACCTCCAATTTATCGAGCATTTTTCCGCCGCTGCCACATCGTGTTTCCAAGGGGATCTTCATTTTCTGCCGTGATTCGAAAGCCTATTGGAGGGGAATTCATCTCCATCATCATCAACCTCGATCATCATGCTCCAAGATGAGTTGTGAGTAGTCCACCCCCTAGACTACGGGTTCATGGTAGTAGCAAATGTTGTAATGTCTCTTCCTAGATGTGTTTTTTATGTTCAATACAATAGCTACATTAGCTGCCCTACATGATTGCAGTTTATCAGGTGAGTTTGTGGTGGTGATGTACATAATGTGATGGATTAACTGAGCATGGACATTAATGGTCCACTCTAGACCATGAATAGGGTAATTCTTCTCATGTTGACGCAACTATCGAGAGGTATAATCAACTACTTGACGTTCTAGCATGAGGAATCCGCAAATTGCTTGTAATGAAGTGTCACAGAAGATTTGGAAAGGTTTCTTCTCAGAAGGAATGAGAATAGGAGCGGTGATGAGCTTATCCTTCAACAACTGGAAGATGTGGTCACAAGCAGGACTCCAAATATATCTATTGTTTTTTCTTCAGAAGATCTCTAAGAGGTTTGGAAAGCTTTGAGAAGTTTTCAACAAAGCGGTGGCAGTAACTTGCGAGACTAAGGAAGCTCTGTGGTTGCTTCACGTTCTTCGGAGGGGTCCATTCAACAATTGTTTGGACTCTTTCAGGATCAATTGCAATGCCTTCGTCTGAGATGACATGGCCAAGGTACTTGACTTCAGACAACCAGAGCTCACACTGGAAGAACTTAGCATAAAGCTGGTGTTCACAAAGTTTTTCAAGAATGAGGCAGAGATGTTCAACAAGTTCTTCTTCATTCTTGGAATAGATGAGAATGTCGACAAGTTTGTGCTACCAAAGGATATCATGTGTATTCGTAGAGGCCATGTGAACCAACAACTTTCAAAACTCGACATGGCATAACTTCCTTCCGAACACTAACTCATGGTATTCCAATCTTAACTCCAGTTTTGAGAGGACTTTGGCTTGCTCTTTGAGCACTTGAATAGCGGTAAGAATAACTAAATCAATAAACATGGGTTGGGCAGGCGGGGGAAAGCACGTCCCAAACTGGCTTTGAGGTTTTTGCAGTTGAGAGGATGATAGATGATAGAACATCAATTGGAAAGAATATGCACCAACAAGGTAGTAACAAAGGATTGGCATTCCAAAGAAAAAGGATTATCTTCACAAAAGCGTGGAATAACTACTTGTAAGGTATAGAATCACCATTTTGTTATAGAAGCAACATGAGTAGAATATTCTAAAGATGCTACATGAATTCCCAAACCCAGGATCACGGAACTGAAACAATACCATATTAGCAGAGGCAATCATACAGGATGAATACACAACCACTAGACACGACTAAAGACCCATTGAATACGGCAGGTTCTTGAAGATCACGGACCATTCAGTGGTCCACATGAACCGGAGCCATGATTAGTGTAGACCGTACCCGGTTCATGTGGTGCACGCAGGCTGGCGGTAGGTTGTGGAAGATCACGCCCCCCCCCCCCCTATGTCGGTTCGTGGTTTGTTTCGCCTTGTTGCTAGTAAAGCATTGTAATGATTCTGAAATCCCATTTAATCAAGAACCTAAAATTATTGAAGGTAAGTCGAGAGGTAAAACACATGTCACTTTTCCCTGCAGCACATTTCTGACAGTTTTCAAGGTATAGCTAGTCCGTCTGAGAATGTCCCTCACGATGAATCGTTATGTAGTACGTAGTTTTTTTAAGTTGTTATGTAGTAGTTATATCTAAATTAAGCGCTATTGGTTGCATTTCCAATTTTGTCATGATCATGGTGTGCAACATTACTTGATTTCTTTTCTCTCCTTTTTTTTACAAAAAAACCTCAGTTGATTTCAGCAACGTGAGGCATTTAATTAGATGGTCGGATGCTAGGAATAGATGTTTCTTTTAGATGTTTTTTATAGCTGGTATATACTTTTGAGATTTACATGAACCAAGACCAACACACGTCCTCTAAAAATATACTTTGTAAGTAAATATACGACGTTTTTGTAGTTTAATGAGTAGTACAGTTATTGTATATGTTATGGGTGATTTTTTTTTCCTAAACACCGTACAGATGCAAGCGCTCATACATACGCGCATACACTCATCCTATGAACGCACACACGTATACCCTACCCCTATAAGCACCTTCGAAAGACTGGGCTGACATATCATCTTGAGATTTTCGAAGTCACCGTAGACCCCTCGTCATCGACAGGAACGTCTCCTCCCACTGAAAACGCATCGCCAGAAATCCTGAAATAAATCCAAAAATAATGCGACCAACAGGACTTAAACCCTGGTGGGCTGAAGATACCACTCTCTCTCTGGCCATCCAAATATAGATTGATTCGCATGTTATGGGTGATTCTAACTCCTTTGCAAAAAGGAAAAGAGAAGAAGCTGGTTTTATTTCAGGATTTCGGGCGATGCTCGTTCAGTGGGAGGAGGCATTCCCATCAACAACAAGGTGCCTACGGTGACTTCGTAAATTTCAAAATGATATGCCGACTCAGTCTTTCGGAGATACTCGTAGGGATAGGGTGTATGTGCATTCGTAGGAATGAGTGTATGTGCGTGTATATAAGCGTTTGTGTCCGTAATGATGTTCAAAAGAAGCTGGTTTTCCCACGACGGGAAGCCTCCTCGTCCTCGAATATAGATCGGTCTTCTGAGAGTGGCGTTGCAGAGGCCGAGCGTCAGGCAGCTCGGTATCCTCCTCGTGGGAATGTGCATCATGATTCACTCCTGTCAGGCTTTTTCATCAGGCTGCAAGTGGGATTGCACATGGGAGTCCCACCTTGAGCACACTTAACCCCAATCAGGCAAACACGAGGGAAACCCTAGATCGAGGCGCCGCTCCTCCCTTTCCTCCCTTCCCTCAGCTCGCCGCTGCCGGAGGAGCGGCCGGCGAAGTCCGTGCCGGCTCCTGTGAAGGTGGCGGCGGGGCCCTTTCCTGTTCTTCGTCCACGAGCTTGGCGCGGCGGCTGCCGGACGGCGCGGGCGCGGCTGCTGCCCAAAATCAGATCGGGCTTGGAGTACAACCCGTCCCCCGCGTCGCCTTCCCTGGCGACACGGGGGAAACCCTAGATCGAGGCGCCGCTCCTCCCTTTCCTCCCTTCCCTCGGCTCGCCGCTGCCGGAGGAGCGGCCGGCGAAGTCCGTGTCGGCTCCTGTGAAGGTGGTGGCGGGGCCCTTTCCTGTTCTTCGTCCAAGAGCTTGGCGCGGCGGCTGCCGGACGGCGCGGGCGCGGCTGCTGCCTTGGATGGCGCGGGACGGGGCCAAGGTGGCGCGGGGGCTCGCGCGCTAGCGACGGCCCTGGGCGACGCGGTGGCCCTGGACGGCGCGCGGTGGGTGGCCCGCTGCGACGGCGGCGCGGGCCAGGCGGAGTTTGGGGCGACACGGCGGTGAGGGGCTCCAAGCCCGATCTGATTTTGGGCGGTCCTGCGCCCAGATCTCGATGGCCGGTGGCGCCTGGATTGGAGAGGCGGGAGCGGTGGTGCCGGTGGATGCTGGTGGTTTCCCCTTGCAAGCGTGTGCACGCCCAACTCCTGGAGCAGGGGTGCCGTCCAGCATGTTGGTGCTTGAGGAAGCTCGGGCAGACCAGATCCAGCACGGAGGTCCGGTCCTTGCGCGCGGCGGTGCGAGCACGTTAAGTTTTGGCCTGGTTTTTGCTCTGTTTCGGCGCGCTGCGGTGCGGGCCGGTCAGCGATGGTTCTACTTCAGTCTCTCCTGGTGCGCTGCGGTGCGAAGTCTCGCCCAGGTCTGCGCACGGAGCTGAAGGACGGCCGGAGTCGATTGGGTTCGCCCAGGTCCTGCGAGCGGCGGTGCGGACCGGCCAGGTTGACGTGTGCTTGCCTAGGTTCTGCGTGCGGCGGCGACTATCCCGTTGTCTGGTAGTGTGTGCTTGGCCTTGTTCTGCCCGGTGGTGCTGATTTGGTCTCGGATCCTGGATGATTGGCGGAAGGCTTAGCTCCGGATGAAAATCCTGCATCGACTTCGTCGGTGCCGACGGTAACGGCATCTATGGATGTCGTCTTCTTCCTTGGAAGTGCCGCCGTGGAGCTCATTGCTCTTCCTGCCTCATGGCTGAGGTCTCCGGGTGAAAACCTAAGATCTGGCGGAGCTAGATCGGATGACGGCGGTGTTCTCGATACCACTTCCTTCTTGGAGGCGTCATCTTGGAGGCCTCGACGATGGATTACGATGGTGTGCATGGTTGCTGGCGGATCTTGGGTTTGTGTTGGTGCCGGCGGGTTTCTGTTTTCTTTTTTTTCTTTCTGCACTAGCTCTTTTGCGGTGCTTTCCTCCTTTGAAGGTGTTCTTGTTACTCCTCTTCTGATCAATGAATTTGGCAGTCCTACTGCCAACATTCAAAAAAAAAACACTTAACCCCAATACGTTTAATGGGAATAACCGGACATCCCGTCACAAGATACAAAAATTATATGGACACAAGTGGGATCCCACTTAGCAAATGCACGTACACACTAGTTTAGCACCCATATGTTACTCATACTCTCACACTCTGGCTAGCCCTCGTCCTCGCTGTAGCCTACAGCCAACGATATTATGTCTCCTCCCGCATGCTCCCATCTACTCATCCGCGACGCACTACGGCGACAGGTTGTACCTGGCGCTCTGACTTTTCATCCTAGCCGACGTCCCAGACCTCCACAAGTACCGTTCAAGAACGTCGTTTGCGCAGCCATCACGCACCCAGTCCGTGGTGACCACCATGTCCGCCGACAGCTCCGCCTACCTCCACGGGAGATCCCTCAGCATGCCCAACCATGTTGCCGTCTCAGACTGCACGGGTCTCCTCGTGGCCACCATGGAGGCATGGGTCTCCATGGTGGCATGTCTACGGTATTGGCCACGAGGTAGTCCATGCCTCCATGGTGGCCACGAGGAGACCCATGCAGTCTGAGACGGCAACATGGTTGGGCATGTTGAGGGATCTCCCATGGAGGTAGGCGGAGCTGTCGGCGGACATGGTGGTCACCACGGACTGGGTGCGTGATGGCTGCGCAAACGACGTTCTTGAACGGTATTTGTGGAGGTCTGGGACGTCGGCTAGGATGAAAAGTCAGAGCGCCGGGTACAACCTGTCGTTGTAGTGCGTCGCGGATGAGTAGATGGGAACATGCGGGAGGAGACATAATATCGTTGGCTGTAGGCTACATCGAGGACGAAGGCTAGCCAGGGTGTGAGAGTATGACTAACATATGGGTGCTAAACTAGTGTGTACGTGCATTTGCTAAGTGGGATCCCATTTGTGTCCATATAATTTTTGTATCTTGTGACGGGATGTCCGGTTATTCCCACTAAACGTATTGGGGTTAAGTGGGCTCAAGGTGGGACTCCCATCTACAATCCCACTTGCAGCCTGACAAGCATCGCAAGAGTGCTGGAGTTGGAAGTATAAATTGCATGCATGCTTTGTTTCAGTTTTTTGTTAGTTGAATACTTCGCATTGCACGAAAACTTATCGGGTTGGTGGGCTCCCAACGGATTAAGTGGGATAGCCCGATTAATTTTTTTTCTGTCAAATGGGATCCCATTAAAACGATTTAAGTGGGATGAGATAGTTAGAGCATCTACAACAGTTTGTATGTACAATCGTTGGTATAAATGTCCACGTCAGCAGCCAACAGCACATCATACAAGCTCTTCAATGAGACGTATGTTAAGCGTATGTTAAATAACTAGATGGGTCCACTAAATGTTGAAGAAATGAACAGCCTTGCCTCAGAGCTTGTGCATGGAGCGTTGCTTCAGATCCATACGGTTTCGTTCTCTCTCTTCTTTTATTATGTGCTATGTCATCAAAATAGTCTAGGTGGCAACTTTACCAACAATGATCATACAACTGTTGGAGATGCCCTTAGTCCTACTTAAATCCACTCCCACCTGCAGCCTTACTTTTTCACCTTATACGGACCAATATACAGCTACGAGAATAGTGTAAATGTATGGTGTTTGCCCATTGTCAGGACCGATCGTCCAGATATAAATAATGGGCTGCTGCTGTCCGGCTGGTCCATGTCTCGGGCCATGGCCTGGTTTCGAAATAGCACAGGCTAGGCCTGTCCCACCTGCGTAGTTTGCAGCTACAATAACTCCTGCTCTGCCCCAAGCGTAGCCCTATGTGGATCCAGTTTTCCTTCTGTTCGTTCCCCTCCCTTCTTCACTTCACATAAAGCTCAACGCACAGTGTCCATGGCGATTCCGCCACACCCCCAATCCAGGTGCATCTATCTACGCTTTGACATTGGAAAATTGTATTCCATCCGTTTCAAAATATAGTGCGTCCGCGTTTTTCAAAGATCAATTTTGACTATAAATTTAACCAACGAGATCGACTGCGGCGGGAGCAAAAAGTATGTAATTGAAAACTTCTTTTGAATACGAATTTACTGGTATAATTTTTGCTTCCGTCACAGTCGACCTCGTTAGTTAAATTTATGGTCAAAATTGAAGCATGGAAACCAAGGACACACTATATTTTAAAACAGAGGGAGTATAAAAATGTACCTTTTACGTATTTGTTTGTAACTTGGGTGCTACTCGGTCTTTTGGCATGTGTCAAGCATGTACCAGTGTCTGATTACAATGCAAAAAAAGAACGCCCGGTGACCTTACTTCGGGCCCCCTCTTTAATCAGACTCGGAATTGAGCAAAAGTATATATCGGAACCTATTTGTTCGAATAGAGTGTGAGCCCTCCCCTCTTTTAGCACGTGACCACGCGACGTAGTTATTTAAATAAAAATACGTTTTATGCTAGAATGGCAGTTAGCGATTTTGGCATAACGGTGGTTACAGAATTAATGTCTCCGGCTATTTTTTGCCTAACATTTATTTTTTTGGTTATCATTTTCTCTGATATTCGAAAACTATCTGAACATGTGCCTCTCATATGGTCGTAAGTTGAGTGCCCCTCCGCCTTTCGGCACGTGTCCGGCCAAAGACCACGGCGGATTACGATGAAATAGGATATGCCATTGGACACGACATAAAAAAATCACATTTAGAATGGAGCAACAGAAAGTCAATGAGCAGACTAGGAACAAATCAAGAAAAGTTTATCAGAGCTTTTTTTGTTTCAACAGATTGGCCCCCCTATTTTGGCATGTGACCAGCAAGAAAAGTCGATCAAAACACAATTCCCGTTGCAAGAGAAAATGCAAACCACGTTTTCACACGGGCAGTTGATGATCGATGATGTAATTCTTAACCATCATGCTTCGGTCCGGACCGTGACTGTGTTTTTTTTAAATGGAGCAACAAAAAGGCTATGCAAATATTGTTAGTACCCCTCTTTTGGCACGTGGCCGGTAATGACCATGTAGGCTTAATTCGGGAAATACCCAACAAATGCACATTTTCTACCTCGTGCTTCTAAGGAAAATTATGTTCTGTCCTAGAATGGTTGATACCCATTTTGGCATAACGGTAGTGATAGAATTAAGGCGCCTGACTATTTTTCGCCTTACGAAATGGCATAATTTCCGTTGCTGTGATATTGGAGAACTGTAAAATGTACCTCTTATTTGTTTGTAACTTGAGTGCCCCTCGACTTGTTGGCACGTGTACAATGAGAACCACGTTTGATTACAATGGAAAAAGAACGCCGCGTGACCCGAAAGCAACATGTCACATTTTTTACCACCTTACTTCGGGCCAATAACTGAATGTGGGTTGTTAAGATTGTGGGATAAAGCATATAGTGGACCTGGAATCGAGCAAGAAAAGTCTGTCGGAACATATTTTGTTCTGATAGAGTGATGGAATTGATGTGCCCAACTGTTTTTCGCCTAGCGTTTTTTGTTTGATTTTTATTTAATCTGGTATTGGAAAACTATCTAAAACTGTGCCTTTTATGTGGTCGTAAGTTGAGTGCCCCTTTGTCGTTCGACATGTGTCTGGCCAAGGACCACCACAGATTACAATGAAGAAGGATATGTCCATAGACCTGGCATAAACAACTCACATTTAGAATGGAGCAACATAAGTCTTTGAATGGACTAGGAACCAATCAAGAAAAGCCCATAGGAATATATTTTTCCTGATGGATTGGCTCCCCATATTTTGGCACGTGACCAGTAAGAAAAGTCTATGGGAACATAATTCCTAAGACAAGAGGAACGCAAATCACGTTTTTAGCCGGACAGGTGCGGGTTGATAAGACAATTTTTAACGATCATGCTTCGGGCCTGCCCGTGATTATCATTTTTTTAGAATGTAGCAACAAAAAGCATAAGAGCGGAGTGGATCTCGGCCCTTGCCGGTGGGAGGGCTCCGTTTTCATATATTTTTCTGAGCTTTCTTAGGGTTTGTGTCCTACTCAGGAAGGAGAGACGGCGACGGCTCCCTGAAGATGAAATAAAGGTCTCCCCGTCTAGTCCCCTTTCCGGTGATGCGTGTAGCATCATCGGTGGGCGTGTGGAGGTGTGTCTCCGACGGATCTGTCTTTGCTGGATTTGCTTGAATCTGTTCGTCGTTCGTCTTTGTTCGTGTGTCTTCAAGTTGGATCCTTTTGATCTACATTCTTCGTCCGCGGCGGTTGTTGTTCTGTTGGCGTTGGTTCTATGGGACCTTAGCACGACGACTTCCCGACTGTTTACTACAACAAGGTTTGCCCGACTTCAGTGAGGGAGGGGCGATGACAGCGACGCACCTTCGGCTCGCTTCAGTGTTTGTAGTCATCGTTAGGTGGTCTACGGATCTGGTTGTAATTTTTATTATTTCTAGAGTTTGTTGTACTATCAAGATTGAAGATGAATAGATTAAAAGTTTTTTCTGCAAAAAAATAATGGTCTATCAGAATATTTCGAAAAATTAGTCAGCTAAAAATTGTTGTATTTTGACTGGTATTTTTTAATATAATTCAAGAAAAAAATAGAAAATGGAAGAATAATGAAATGAAAGCGAAAGAAAAAAATAGCTGCTGCCATGGAACGCATGAGGCGTGTTGGTGTGCGGGCAGTTCGGCGACTGGCGGCAGCACTTGTGAGCGCGTGCGAGCATTATTGACGTGGGCTCTTGTTACGATGCGGGTGGTGTGAACTAGTACTCCCATGTGTGCACAGCCCTATGTGAAACTAACGATGTGACAACATGTACCGGTGCGCTCGGTCAGGTAGGCACACCCAGGTTCGGTGCCTGTTCCTCCAACTAAGGGCCTATAATTGAATAGGGTGATACACGGAGTGGTGGAAATGGCATACCCCCGACAACACACATCCCAATGCTGGTTCAGCGGGGTGGATTTCGCGCTGCCTGCAGACCGGCCTCTGCAACGCTTTTTCGTCGGTCTTCTCCATAAGAATAGCCGAATTCGGCTCGAACCTTTTTATACAAGAAACAAAACAAAAAAGAAGGCCTATCAAAAAGGGAAAAAGTTCGGCTCGAACACGAGTCCCAGCCTCCCAGGACTATTATATATGGGTTGACGCGCATACACCACGATTTTCGTCTGTCCCCTTTCTCGCGAGGCTGCATGGCGATAAGCATCGACGTCTCTACGCTGCTCGACGGGAACGACTCCGGCGAGAACAAGCCGCCCAACCCATCCGATATGTCCAGCAGCTTCGTGTTCCTCCCCAGCCGGGCGGTGAAGAACATGATGCGGCGATGGAACTACAGGGAAGGCTCAGGTCTCGGCGCGCAGGGGCAAGGGATCGTCGTGCCTATACAAGCCGCCGTGCGGGTGCGGCGGCGTCCAAAGGCCGGCCTCGGCTACCGTGAGAAACCATACGACAATGGTCTCCACGTGCCGCCGGAGCCGCCCGTGGAGGAGGAGTGCCGTGAGTGGGAGGGTATTGCACGGGCTATGCGGCTCGAAACGGAGTGCTGCGAGACGATCCTCGCACTCCTGCATGACATGAGGCTTCAAGGGGACGACAGCGTGGAGACGACGGATGCGCTCAAGGCCATGGCCGAGTCCAAGAACGGGCTCCATGGGAAGCGCGTGCTGGGGACGTGGAAAGCCAGGCTGCCTTCTTCCACCGCACGCTACATAATCGAGCAGGTGGTCACGCCGAGGATGGCCGTCGACGTGCGAGAGTGGAAGTCGTCATGGGATCCGGACTGTCACGACTGGCTACGCCCGTTCATTCCCCTCATCGGCCACTTACCCGAGAGCCTCTACGGTACCCGTGGAGAGCAAGATCAGGAACGGTGACTACGAAGTCGTCTCGCCATGGAAGGAATACCTTAGCCCGGTGCAATGGGACACCTTCAGCAAGCGTCACATCCTGCCAATGCTAACACGGTTAGTACGGGAGATGAGGATCACGCCGCCCAAGCAAACCGACCCTTCATTCCGGACCGTGATGTTGTGGGCGCCTCTCTTGCGCGCTCAAGACGTGGTGTCGATCCTAGAAGCAGAGCAGTTCTTTGACAAATGGGAAGGCGCGCTACAACACTGGCTGCAAGCCGCGAAGCCCTCGTTGGGGGAGGCCACCGCATGGTGCACCGGCTGGAAGACGCTCTTCACACCTGAGCTGCTCGCCGACGAAAGTGTGCTCGCGCATCTTGAAGCTGGCCTTGATATGGTCGATCCTGCAATGCAAGACCTCGACAGTCTTTTTAGTAATTTGTAGTCTGCATCTACTGCAATTTGTCTTGTATGGCAATTTCTGTTGTAAAGATGTAGTCACTTGTATATTCCAAAAAATAATAATATTATGGAACATATCTTATCTCAAGTAGGAGCACCTGTTTGATGTTATTTCATCAGAGACAGTAGAGATTAAGAAATGTTCCTTTTCTTGAAGCCGCAAGGCATATATATTCTCACTGGAGTCCCAAGGAATTAATTGGAATAACTTGTTTGTTTAATTTGCAAGAGACATAATCAAAAACAGTTGTGTATCTTGGTGTGTTGTATTGTGTCGGGGTGATAATGACAGAAACCCTGTCATCACCCTGCGCAAAATAAGATATACTTGGAAAAATGTAACGAGAAAATGTATTATCCAGACAACTGGTTCCATAATGTTGAGAACACTTGAACAATCTTCTTTTCTGGGTATAGGGTACCGTAAAATTGCTCTTACTAACAGGCATTAAGATAAGAAATAGACAGGAAACAAATGATCGAACGTTCACACTGGAGTGAGGATCAGCTGATATAATATTTGTGAAACAGCCGAGCTGCATTTGCAGCACATCAATCAGATCATGGAAAATAAGTCATCATAAAGATATATGCAACTCATGTGGCAATCACATCAATAACCTCGTCTGACACAAACATCGGTACGCAACATCCTTTTTCTGCTCACCCATGGTCATTGAGCTGATCCAAAAATTCACGGATATGCTAGTGAGTTACATCAGTTTCAGAAGGTAACACTTGGGAAGGGCATACTTACATTCAATCTTTTATTAATGATTAATCTGAAATGTTGCCGACACATTCAGACGCGATTACCAAACGGACATCATCAAATGTTGCCGACACATTCGGACGCGTGGACATCCGATGGGGCGGAGATCATCCAACCGTGATCACTAAATGTCTGGCCCATTTCAAACGGATCAAACGCAAAGATGGACGAAATTTAAGCTAAACAAATGAAATTGAAGCAAGTTCTGTATATTACATGCAGACGGATGATATTTATCTAGTTGAACCTAAATTTAAACGAAAACTAGGCCATGTATCGGGCAGTGACCTCATAGGCATGGCCACTGAGGCCACCGTTGTCGCTCTAGTGGCGGGAGGCACGCCTGGCGTTGTGGCATCCCTGCCCGGCCACCACAGTTCTTTCGCAATGCAGATGCTCCACCGCCTCATGATACTTGCCTTCGACGGCCCGGATGAAGAGGGCACGCTCGGACTCTGCCGACCCCACTTGGAGGAGCTAGGTGATGAACCGGGGCCGACGGAGGGGAATCCGACTCGACGGTGGTCTTGGACCGGTCGATGGCCCAAGCCTCCATGAGTGCAGGGTTCGCGAGCACCCAGGCCAGCGCTACCTAGGTATTAGTGAAAGTCGCCATTCATGTGCTGCGCCGCTCCCGACGGCGCGCCTTCGCCTAGGTTTTGTTGGGGAACGCAATAATTGTAAAAAAAAATCCTACGCACACGCAAGATCATAGTGATGCATAGCAATGAGAGGAGAGAGTATTGTCTACGTACCCTCGTAGACCGTAAGCGGAAGCGTTATGACAACGCTGTTGATGTAGTCGTACGTCTTCACGATCGACCGATCTTAGTACCGAAAGTACTGCACCTCCGCGATCTGCACACGTTCGGCTCGGTGACGTCCCACGAACTCATGATCCAGCAGAGTGTCGAGGAAGAGTTTCGTCAGCACGACGGCGTGATGACGATGATGATGATGCTACCGGAACAGGGCTTCGCCCAAAGTTTCAGATCGCGGGCTAAGCCATTTAGCGGCTGGCTCCACGCCAACGCTACGGCCGCTATCGCCGGCTATAGCGGCCGCTAAGCCATTTCGCGGCTACAATACTTGTGCATGTATATCACACATCTATACTAACACATGTGCACATTTTTCTCAGAAAACATCGTATTTTCAGTAGAAAACAGAGGATTCTCAATACAAATTCGAACATAACTAGTACGGAAGAGATCTACAGCAGTTCAACAGATAAATAGAAACATAAATTCAAGACTGCATTAAGCATAACATCAGAAGTTCGACACTTTAGTTCAGTAACAACAACAGCATGTCCACAGTCCATTACATGCATCACAAAGTCTTCAGAATTCATTTGTCAAAAGCACACAAGAAAGGATAGAATCATGTGCGCCAAAATGAAGTTCATAGAGAAACCGACAAGCTCACATGTCAGAACCAGAACTCATGTCGGTGTCCTCGTCGTCGTCACTTTCTAAAGCAGAGGAAGCAGAGAGCCGATCTTCTTGAGGAGTAACAGGGATCATCATCTTCTTCTTCTTCTTACCATGGACACCCCTCTTCCTTTTAAGTGGATTGATACCAGAAGTTCCTAGTCCAGCATGCAAGCTTGCATATGGAATTTCTTGATCTTGATCTTCACCTTGTTCTTCATCGCCATTTGGCACTACACCAGTGATCCATTCATTCTCATCATCTTCTAAAACATCTACCACCTACTTCTCAATGGGGTCGTTGCGTTTGTTTAGTTTCTTGTCCTTCAGTTTGGAGTTGAACTTGATGAAAACAAGGTCACTCATCTTGCCATGCAGCATCCTGCTGCGTCTCTTTGTGTGAACCTACAAAATGAATAAATCAATATCTCAAAGGCTGCGGCAAGCATAACATCACCAGATAAATAGAAGTATAATCAAGATCACTAGTTCTGCACTTAAGTTCATAGAGAAATTGACAGCATCACAAAGTCTTCAAAATGGATTGAACAATGCATTTAAGTGGAAAGAAGGAACAATATACTTAGTTGATCAAATACACTCCAGTTCCTCTCACAAGCAGAGGAACTACACGTCAAACCAAGAATCCTTGCAGCCAAGATCCTTAGTTTTGGAACACTTGTCCCATGGTTCATCCACCATTTAGCTTCAACATCAAACAAGTGGGACATGTTAGGAAACTTTGGGCAGGATAACAAAATAAGAAACAACAATCAGGCAACCAATTACCTGGATCAAACTTCTTGTTTTTCCTTTGCCGTACAGCAATGTCCCTTCCAAAAGACCATATCCCCTCTTGATAGTGGTCAATCTCATCGATTATTTCTTCTTGCATGATAGGATCTTCAACCATCTTTGAAATACAAGTTATCAGCCCTTCTTTGAAACTACCATCGATCTCAATATCAAGCTTGTTTGGATAATAATAGTATGGGTTCAAGTAGTATCCAGCCATATGTAATGCAGTCTTCAACTTGTTGTCCCATCTCTTGTCAATGATGTCCCACACTTCCAGAAAGCGAGACTTGTCATTGTCAAACCTCACGGAGATCTCTTTCTTTGCATCCAACATACAACCATGAATAAAACCCATTGCCGGAACATCGCTATCCATCCTCCTCAAAAGATTTGCCATTGGCTCAAAGAAATTGACAGCGGTATCTACTGCTTTCCAGAAAGTTTCAGAGCGAACGATTTTAGCTACGTTCTTCCCCTTTGCCTTTTTTAGGTGGTCCATTTCATTGAGTTCATCGGACCTGAACAACTTTTGTAGCTCTTTTTTGTTGTCCTGCAAGCTCTTCAAGTTCAAATATGCTGTTGCAAACCTAGTAATACCAGAGCGGACTAGGTCTTTTCCAAGAAATTTTCTCATCAATGCCAAAACTCTTGTATGCGCATAAAGGAACACAGTCACAGCCTTTCCTTTGGCAATGGTTTGTTCGATTATAGGAAGCTTCCCTATGTCCTCCAACATCAAATCAATTGTGTGGGCTGCACAACCATTCCAAAATAGGGAGGGACGCTTCACTTTCATCATTGCTGCTGCTGCTATATTGACTGAGGCATTATCCATTACAATTTGAACGACATTCTTCTCCCCAATTTCTTCTATGCATCTATCAACAAGATCAAATATCATCTTGCCATCTTTTCTCACATCTGAATAGTCCACAGAATCAACAAAAACAACACCATAGGCACTATGAACTACCAAATTCATCACTCCCCTTCCTCTTTTGTCTGTCCATGCATCTGTCATGACAGTACATCCACTGAGCTTCCATGCTTCTTTATGTCCAGCAAATCCTTCCTCGACTTTCTTCTTGCTCTTCTGTAAGTAAGGGCCACCCATTTCATAAGGAGTGGGGCCTTTCATGTCTGTCCCGAACGCTCCAACCGCTTCAAGCATAAGTTCAAAGCTTGGAAGCAAGACTGCATTGTGGGCAATTCCGGCTTCATAGAAGAACTGACAAACATACTCACGAGCACGAACCCGCCTCTTTTCCCTTCTTTGAGTGGACAACTTAGTTTGCAACTTTGTAGAAAAGTCTTCCCCCTTCCTTGCGGCCACAACCTCTTCTGTTGACTTGGTGCAAAACTTATCCATAGAACCATATGTGTTGCCCTTACTCTGTCGTTTCCCTGATAATACGAGCAAACCACCCCCACTACCACCACCCAAGATGTCATCTTCATCAGCATCCCTAGCATCATTTCCATCCAAATTGACGTCACTTCTGTGTATTGTTGATTCCCTGGCCTTCTTTTCCTTTGCTTCATCTTTCCTTGAGATCAGCTCCCTCATCTCTTGCTTCACATCAGCTGGAACTTGTTGGCACAAAACGACATTTTGATACTTGACATTTGCAAGGTGGTACTTCATTCGAGTAATACCACCAATGTAAACACCATGGCAGAAGTTGCATTCCACAGAGGCCTTCTTGGTCATGTCCAGAATCATGCAATGCTTCCATGCTGGGTCATCTGAGTTCACTGGAGCTACATGAGGTGATGGGATTATCAGTGAAGTGCTTGACCCAGCCAAGCCTACAAAAATCAAATAGACATATCTAGAAATTAGATGTGAAATGGGTTACTGAGAGCATTCTACATACAATAAATTAAAGCAACAGACCATGGCCTTCTTGGTCATGTCCGGAATCACACACAATACACTACAAAGCACCTCACTTAGCACAAGAAAATTAAAGCAGCAGATCGGGGCATCGCAAACCATCATCTAAAGGAAATTTTGAGTGGCAGATTTGAATATCCTACCAATGAGCTATGTTGAAAACCTAAGCTACAATATGAACCTACAACTACAAGTCTGCAATGCAATCCCAAGATCCTTTCATGTGCTTCTGTTGAATCGACAAACAAATAAGCTATGGAATATTCTACCGATGAGTATGGAATCGGAATCAACAAACAAATCTGAATCCCAGAGCCTACAACCTGAATCAACAAACAAGTCTGAATCTACCAATGAGCTATGGAATCGGAGGACTCTTGTACCTCCTGGTGATGTGCTTGCCCCGGCTGCTGGAACCGTGTGAGAGTGAGACTGAGATGTCATCGTGGTCGCAGAGGCCGCATCGTGCAAACGCCCCTCGTCGTCGGTCGCCTTTCCACCTCCCTCGGGATCCAATCTGGCTTCCAACAAAGCAGCAGTCGGCGCTGCTGCGAAGAGCAGCGCAGCCGCCGCAAGTTATTGGTGAGAGGGAGAGAAGGGAATGAGGGGGACACGAGCTAGGTTTTCTGGAGGAGGTATTATATACCATGACGAAATTTGGGCCGTTTCTGGTCTGTTTGGGGCCTTTGGGCCCTTGTGTTTCAGTTTTCGGCCCAATCCCGCAATTTTGCAGCGACAGCGAAGACAAATAGCGCCGTTTTGCGCGCGATCGCGCGGTTAGCGGCAGATCGCATAAAAAAGGGGGATTGCCTCGCGGGAAGGCTTCCAGCACGCGATAGCGTCGCGATCGCGCTGTTTTCGCCCGCGATCTGAAACTTTGGCTTCGCCTAAGCACCGCTACGATATGACCGAGATGGATTATGGTGGAGGGTGGCACCGCACATGGCTAAGAGATCAATGATCAACTTGTGTGTCTATGGGGTGCCCCCTCCCCCGTATATAAAGGAGTGGAGGAGGGGGAGGGCCGGCCCTCTACTATGGCGCGCCCTGGGGAGTGGGAGTAGCATTCCCCCTTCCATGTAGTAGGAGTAGGAGAGAAGGAAAGGGAAGAGAGAAGAGAAGGAAGGAGGGGGCGCCGCCCCTCCCCCCTAGTCCAATTCGGACTAGGCCTTAGGGGGCGTGCGACCTTCCCTAGGCAGCCCCTCCCTCTCTCCCCTAAAGCCCATTAGGGCCCATATACTCTCGGGGGGTTCCGGTAACCCCCAATACTCCGGTTAATGCCCGAACTTACCCGGAACCATTTCGATGTCCAAACATAGTCATCCAATATATCGATCTTTATGTCTCGACCATTTCGAGACTCCTCGTCATGTCCGTGATCATATCCGGGACTCCGAACAACCTTTGGTACATCAAAACATATAAACTCATAATACCGATCGTCGCCGAACGTTAAGCGTGCGGACCCTATGGGTTCGAGAACTATGTAGACATGACCGAGACACGTCTCTGGTCAATAACCAATAGCGGAACTTGGATGTTCATATTGGCTCTCACATATTCTACGAAGATCTTTATCGGTCAAACCGCATAACGATATACGTTGTTCCCTTTGTCATCGGTATGTTACTAGCCCGAGATTCGATCATCGGTATCTCAATACCTAGTTCAATCTCATTACCGGCAAGTCTCTTTACTCATTCCGTAATGCATCATCCCACAACTAACTCATTAGTCACATTGCTTGCAAGGCTTATATTGATGTGCATTACCGAGAGGGCCCAGAGATATCTCTCCGACAATCGGAGTGACAAATCCTAATCTCGATCTATGCCAACTCAACAAACACTATCGGAGACACGTGTAGAGCACCTTTATAATCACCCAGTTACGTTGTGACATTTGGTAGCACACAAAGTGTTCCTCTGGTATTCGGGAGTTGCATGATCTCATAGTCATAGGAACATGTATAAGTTATGGAGAAAGCAATAGCAACAAACTAAATGATCATCGTGCTAAGCTAATGGATGGGTCAAGTCAATCACATCATTCTCTAATGATGTGATCCCGTTAATCAAATGACAACTCATGTCTATGGTTAGGAAACCATCATTGATTCAATGAGCTAGTCAATTAGAGGCATACTAGTGACATTATGTTTGTCTATGTATTCACACATGTACTAAGTTTCCGGTTAATACAATTCTAGCATGAATAATAAACATTTATCATGATGTAAGGAAATATAAATGACAACTTTATTATTGCCTCTAGGGCATATTTCCTTCAATCTCCCACTTGCACTAGAGTCAATAATCTAGATTACATTGTAATGATTCTAACACCCATGGAGTATTGGTGCTGATCATGTTTTGCTCGTGAGAGAGGCTTAGTCAACGGGTCTGCAACATTCAGATCCGTATGTATCTTGCAAATCTCTATGTCTCCCTCCTTGACTTGATCGCGAATGGAATTGAAGCGTCTCTTGATGTGATTGGTTCTCTTGTGAAATCTGGATTCCTTTGCCAAGGCAATTGCACCAGTATTGTCACAAAAGATTTTCATTAGACCCGATGCACTAGGTATGACACCTAGATCAGATATGAACTCCTTCATCCAGACTCCTTCATTTTCTGCTTCCGAAGCAGCTATGTATTCCGCTTCACATGTAGATCCTGCCACGACGCTCTGCTTGGAACTGCACCAACTGACAGCTCCACCATTTAATAGAAACACGTATCTGGTTTGTGACTTAGAGTCATCCAGCTCAGTGTCAAAGCTTGCATCGATGTAACCGTTTACGACGAGCTCTTTGTCACCTCCATATACGAGAAACATATCCTTAGTCCTTTTCAGGTATTTCAGGATGTTCTTGACCGCTATCCAGTGATCTACTCCTGGATTACTTTGGTACCTCCTTGCTAGACTGATAGCAAGGCACACATCAGGTCTGGTACACAGCATTGCATACATGATAGAGCCTATGGCTGAAGCATAGGGAACACCTTTCATTTTCTCTCTATCTTCTGAAGTGGTCGGGCATTGAGTCTGACTCAACTTCACACCTAGTAACACAGGCAAGAACCCTTTCTTTGCTTGATCCATTTTGAACTTCTTCAAAACTTTATCAAGATATGTGTTTTGTGAAAGTCCAATTAAGCGTCTTGATCTATCTCTATAGATCTTGATGCCCAATATATAAGCAGCTTCACCGAGGTCTTTCATTGAAAAATTCTTATTCAAGTATTCTTTTATGCTATTTAGAAATTCAGTATCATTTCCAATCAGCAATATGTTATCCATATATAATATCAGAAATGCTACAGAGCTCCCACTCACTTTCTTGTAAATACAGGCTTCTCCAAAAGTCTGTATAAAACCATATGATTTGATCACACTATCAAAGTGTATATTCCAACTCCGAGAGCCTTGCACCAGTCCATAAATGGATCACTGGAGCTTGCACACTTTGTTAGCACCTTTTGGATCGACAAAACCTTCTGGTTGCATCATATACAACTCTTCTTAAAGATATCCATTAAGGAATGCAGTTTTGACATCCATTTGCCAAATTTCATAATCATGAAATGCGGCAATTGCTAACATGATTCGGACGGACTTAAGCATCGCTACGAGTGAGAAGGTCTCATCGTAGTCAACTCCATGAACTTGTCAAAAACCTTTCGCAACAAGTCGAGCTTTTTAGACAGTAACATTACCGTCAGCATCAGTCTTCTTCTTGAAGATCCATTTATTCTCTATGGCCTGCCGATCAACGGGCAAGTCAACCAAAGTCCATACTTTGTTCTCATACATGGATCCCATCTCAGATTTCATGGTATCAAGCCATTTTGCGGAATCTGGGCTCATCATCGCTTCCTCATAGTTTGTAGGTTCGTCATGGTCAAGTAACATGACTTTCAGAACTGGATTAATGTACCACTCCGGTGCGGATCTTACTCTGGTTGACCTATGAGGTTCGGTAGTAACTTGATCAGAAGTTTCATGATCATCATCATTAGCTTCCTCACTTACTAGTGTAGGAATCACTGGAACTGATTTCAGTGATAAACTAGTTTCCAATAAGGGAGAAGGTACAATTACCTCGTCAAGTTCTACTTTCCTCCCACTCACTTCTTTCGAGAGAAACTCCTTCTCTAGAAAGGATCCATTCTTAGCAACGAATATCTTGCCTTCGAATCTGTGATAGAAGGTGTACCCAACATTCTCCTTTGGGTATCCTATGAAGACACATTTCTCTGATTTGGGTTCGAGCTTATCAGGTTGAAGCTTCTTCACATAAGCATCGCAGACCCAAACTTCAAGAAATGACAACTTGGGTTTCTTGCCAAACCATAGTTCATAAGGTGTTGTCTCAACAGATTTAGATGGTGCCCTATTTAACGTGAATGCAGCCGTCTCTAAAGGATAACCCCAAAACGATAGCGGTAAATCAGTGAGAGACATCATAGATCGCACCATATCTAATAAAGTGCGGTTACGATTTCGGACACACCATTACCTTGTGGTGTTCGAGGTGGCGTGAGTTGCGAAACTATTCCGCATTGTTTCAAATGAAGTCCAAACTCATAACTCAAATATTCACCTCCACGATCAGATCGTAGAAACTTGATTTTCTTTTTACGATGATTTTCCACTTCACTCTGAAATTCTTTGAACTTTTCAAATGTTTCAGACTTATGTTTCATTAAGTAGATATACCCATATCTGCTCAAATCATTTGTGAAGGTGAGAAAATAACGATAACCGCCGCAAGCTTCAATGTTCATTGGACTACATACATCAGTATGTATGATTTCCAATAACTCTGTTGCTCGCTCCATTGTTCCGGAGAACGGAGTTTTAGTCATCTCGCCCATGAGGCATGGTTCGCAAGTACCAAGTGATTCATAATCTAGTGATTCCAGAAGTCCATCAGAATGGAGTTTCTTCATGCGCTTTACACCAATATGACATAAACGGCAGTGCCACAAATAAGTTGCACTATCATTACCAACTCTGCATCTTTTGGCTTCAATACTATAAACATGTGTATCACTACTATCAAGATTTAGTAAAAATAGACCACTCATCAAGGGTGCATGACCATGAAAGATATTACTCATATAAATAGAACAACCATTATTCTCCGATTTAAATGAATAACCATCTCGCATCAAACAAGATCCAGATATAATGTTCATGCTCAACGCTGGCACCAAATAACAATTATTTAGGTCTAAAACTAATCCCGAAGGTAGATGTAGAGGTAGCGTGCTGACGGCGATCACATCGACTTTGGAACCATTTCCCACGCGCATCGTCACCTCGTCCTTAGCCAATCTTCTCTTAATCCATAGCCCCTGTAAAATACTTGGGGTAGTTCCGCTTCTAGTGACCAGTATCAAATACCCAGGCACTACTGCGAGCATTAGTAAGGTACACATCAATAAAATGTATATCAAATATACCTTTCACTTTTCCATCCTTCTTCTCCGCCAAATACTTGGGGTAGTTCCGCTTCTAGTGACCAGTTCCTTTGGAGTAGAAGCACTCAGGCTTAGGTCCAGACTTGGGTTTCTTCACTTGAGAAGCAACTGGTTTGCTGTTCTTCTTGCCCTTCTTCCATTTACCCTTTTTCTTGAAATTGATGGTCTTGTTAACCATCAACACTTGATGCTCCTTCTTGATTTCTACCTCCGCAGCCTTTAACATTGTGAAGAGCTCAGGAATTGTCTTATCCACCCCTTGCATATTATAGTTCATCACGAAGCTCTTGTAGCTTGGTGGCAGTGATTGAAGAACTCTGTCAATGACACTATCATCAGGAAGATTAACTCCCCGTTGAGTCAAGTGGTTGTGGTACCCAGACATTCTGAGTATATGTTCACTGACAGAACTATTCTCCTCCATATTGCAGCTATAGAACTTATTGGAGACTTCATATCTCTCAATCCGGGCATTTGCTTGAAATATTAACTTCAACTCCTGGAACACTCATATGCTCCATGACATTCAAAACGTCTTTGAAGTCCCGGTTCTAAGCCGTAAAGCATGGCACACTTAACTATCGAGTAGTCATCACCTTTGCTTTGCCAGGTGTTCACAACATCTGGCGTTGCTCTTGCAGCGGGTTTGTCACCTAGCGGTGCTTCCAGGACGTAATTCTTCTATGCAGCAATGAGGATAATCCTCAAGTTACGGATCCAGACCGTGTAGTTGCTACCATCATCTTTGAACTTAGCTTTCTCTAGGAACGCATTAAAATTCAACGGAACAACAACACGGGCCATCTATCTACAACAACATAGACATGCAAAATACTATCAGGTACTAAGTTCATGATAAATTAAAGTTCAATTAATTAAATTACTTTAAGAACTCCCACTTAGATAGACATCCCTCTAATCATCTAAGTGATCATGTGATCCATATCAACTAAACCATGTCCGATCATCACGTGAGATGGAGTAGTTTTCAATGGTGAACATCGCTATGTTGATCATATCTACTATATGATTCACGCTCGACCTTTCGGTCTCAGTGTTCCGAGGCCATATCTGCATATGCTAGGCTTGTCAAGTTTAACCCGAGTATTCCACGTGTGCAAAACTGGCTTGCACCCATTGTATGTGAACATAGAGCTTATCACACCAGATCATCACATGGTGTCTCGGAACGACGAACTGTAGCAACGGTGAGTACTCAGGGAGAACACTTATAACTTGAAATTTAGTGAGAGATCATCTTATAATGCTACTGTCAAACTAAGAAAAATAAGATGCATAAAGGATAAACATCACATGCAATCAATATAAGTGATATGATATGGCCATCATCATCTTGTGCCTTTGATCTCCATTGATACGTCTCCAACGTATCTATAATTTTTTATTGTTCCACGCTATTATATTATATGTTTTGGATATTTAATGGGCTTTAATATACCTTTTCATATTATTTTTGGGACTAACCTACTAACCAAAGGCCCAATGCAAATTGCTGTTTTTTTTGCCTATTTCAATGTTTCGCAGAAAAGGAATATCAAACGAAATCCAAACGGAATGAAACCTTCGGGAGAGTGATTTTAGGAACAAACGCAATCCAGGAAACTTGGAGTGGACGTCAAGGAAGCATCAAGGAGGCCACGAGGCAGGGAGGCATGCCCGGGGGGCAGGCGCGCCCCCCACCCTCATGGGCCCCTCGTGGCTCCCCTAACCGACTTCTTTCGCCTATATATACTCATATACTCCGAAAACATCCGAGAGCACCACGAAACCCTATTTCCACCGCCGCAACCTTCTGTACCCAAGAGATCCCATCTTCGGGCCTTTTCCGGAGCTCCGCCGGAGGGGGACTCGATCACGGAGGGCTTCTACATCAACACCATAGCCTCTCTGATGATGTATGAGTAGTTTACCACAGACCTTCGAGTCCATAGTTATTAGCTAGATGGCTTCTTCTCTCTCTTCGGATCTCAACACAAAGTTCTCCTCGATTCTCTTGGGGATCTATTCGATGTAATTCTTTTTGCAGTGTGTTTGTCGAGATCCGATGAATTGTGGGTTTATGATCAAGATTATCTATGAAAAATATTTGATTCTTCTCTGAAATCTTTTATGTATGATTTGTTATCTTTGCAAGTCTCTTCGAATTATCAGTTTGGTTTGGCCTACTAGATTGATCTTTCTTGCAATGGGAGAAGTGCTTAGCTTTGGGTTCAATCTTGCGGTGTCCTTTCCCAGTGACAGCAGGGGCGGCAAGGCACGTATTGTATTGTTGCCATCGAGGATAAAAAGATGGGGTTTGTATCATATTGCTTGAGTTTACCCCTCTACATCATGTCATCTTGCCTAATGCGTTACTCTGTTCTTATGAACTTAATACTCTAGATGCATGTTGTATAGCGGTCGATGTGTGGAGTAATAGTAGTAGATGCAGAATCGTTTTGGTCTACTTGTCGCGGACGTGATGCCTATATACATGATTATGCCTAGATATTCTCATAATTATGCACTTTTCTATCAATTTCTCGACAGTAATTTGTTTACCCACCATAATACTTATGCTATCTTGAGAGAAGCCAGTAGTGAAAGCTATGGCCCCCGGGTCTATTTTCCATCATATAAGTTTCCAACCTATTATGGCATTTCCATAGCCATTCCGAGATATATTGCCATGCAACTTACCACCGTTCCGTTTATTATGACACGCTTCATCATTGTCATGTTGCTTTGCATGATCATGTAGTTGACATCATATTTGTGGCAAAGCCACTTTCATAATTCTTTCATACATGTCACTCATGAGTCATTGCACATCCCGATACACCGCCGGAGGCATTCACATAGAGTCATATTTTTTTCTAAGTATAGAGTTGTAAGTAAATAAAAGTGTGATGATCATCATTATTAGTGCATTGTCCCAGGTGAGGAAAGGATGATGCAGACTAGGATTCCCCCACAAGTCGGGATGAGACACCGGACGAAAACAAAAAGAAAAAAGAAAAAAGAAAAAAGAGGCCATAAAAAAAAGAGAAAAGGCCCAAATAAAAAAATACAAAAATAAGTGAGAGAAAAGGAGAGAAGGGACAATGTTACTATCCTTTTACCACACTTGTGCTTCAAAGTAGCACCATGATCTTCATGATAGAGAGTCTCTTATGTTGTCACTTTCATATACTAGTGGGAATTTTACAATATAGAACTTGGCTTGTATATTCCAATGATGGGCTTCCTCAAAATGCCCTAGGTCTTCGTGAGCAAGCAAGTTGGATGCAAACCCACTTAGTTTCTTTTGTTGACCTTTCATACACTTATAGCTCTAGTGCATCCATTGCATGGCAATCCCTACTCACTCACAGTGATATCTATTGATGGGCATCTCCATAGCCCGCTGATACGCCTAGTTGATGTGAGACTATCTTCTCCTTTTTGTCTTCTCCACAACCACCATTCTGTTCCACCTATAGTGCTATGTTCATGGCTCATGCTCATATATTGCGTGAAGATTGAAAAAGTTTTAGAACATCAAAAGTATGAAACAATTTCTTGGCTTGTCATCGGGGTTGTGAATCATTTAAATATTTTGTGTGGTGAAGATAGAGCATAGCTAGACTATATGATTTTGTAGGGATAACTCTCTTTGGCCATGGTATTTTGAGAAGACATGATTACTTTGTTAGTATGCTTGAAGTATTATTATTTTTATGTCAATATTAAACTTTTGTCTTGAATCTTTCAGATCTGAAAATTCATGCCACAATAAAGAAAATTACATTGAGAATTATGCTAGGTAGCAGTCCACATCAAAAATTCTGTTTTTATCATTTAGCTACTCGAGGACGAGCAGGAATTAAGCTTGGGGATGCTTGATACGTCTCCAACATATCTATAATTTTTGATTGTTCCATGCTATTATATTATCTGTTTTGGATGTTTAATGGGCTTTAATATACCTTTTTATATTATTTTTGGGACTAACCTACTAACCAAAGGCGTAGTGCAAATTGCTGTTTTTTGCCTATTTCAGTGTTTCGCAGAAAGGGAATATCAAACGGAATCCAAACGGAATGAAACCTTCGGGAGAGTGATTTTTGTAAAAGCGCAATCCAGGAAACTTGGAGTGGACGTCAAGGAAGCATCAAGGAGGCCACGAGGCAGGGAGGCCCCCCCCCCACCCTCATGAGCCCCTCGTAGCTCCCCTGACCGACTTCTTTCGCCTATATATACTCATATACCCCGAAAACATCCGAGAGCACCACGAAACCCTATTTCCACCGCCGCAACCTTCTGTACCCAAGAGATCCCATCTTGGGGCCTTTTCCGAAGCTCCGCCGGAGGGGGACTCGATCACGGAGGGCTTCTACATCAACACCATAGCCTCTCCGATGATGTGTGAGTAGTTTACCACAGACCTTCGGGTCCATAGTTATTAGCTAGATGGCTTCTTATCTCTCTTTGGATCTCAATACAAAGTTCTCCTCGATTCTCTTGGGGATCTATTCGATGTAATTCTTTTTGCGACGTGTTTGTAGAGATCCAATGAATTGTGGGTTTATGATCAAGATTATCTATGAACAATATTTGATTCTTCTCTGAAATCTTTTATGTATGATTTGTTATCTTTGCAAGTCTCTTTGAATTATCAGTTTGGTTTGGCCTACTAGATTGATCTTTCTTGCAATGGGAGAAGTGCTTAGCTTTGGGTTCAATCTTGTGGTGTCCTTTCCCAGTGACAGCAGGGGCAGCAAGGCACGTATTGTATTGTTGCCATCGAGGATAAAAAGATGGGGTTTGTATCATATTGCTTGAGTTTACCCCTCTACATCATGTCATCTTGCCTCATGCGTTATTCTGTTCTTATGAACTTAATACTCTAGATGCATGTTGTATAGCGGTCGATGTGTGGAGTAATAGTAGTAGATGCAGAATCGTTTTGGTCTACTTGTCGCGGACGTGATGCCTATATACATGATCATGCCTAGATATTCTCATAATTATGCACTTTTCTATCAATTGCTCGACAGTAATTTGTTTACCCACCATAATACTTATGCTATCTTGAGAGAAGCCAGTAGTGAAACCTATGGCCCCCGGGTCTATTTTCCATCATATAAGTTTCCAATCTATTTTCTTTACTTTCAATCTATATCATAAAAATACCAAAAATATTTATCTTATTATCTCTATCAGATCTCACTTTTCCAAGTGGCCGTGAAGGGATTAACAACCCCTTTATCGTGTTGGTTGCAAGGTTCTTATTTGTTTGTGCAGGTGCGAGGTCACTTGCGTGTAGTCTCCTACTAGATTGATACCTTGGTTCTCAAAAACTAAGGGAAATACTTAGGCTACTTTACTGCATCACCCTTTCCTCTTCAAGAGAAAACGAACGCAGTGCTCAAGAGGTAGCAAGAAGGATTTCTGGCGCCGTCGCCGGGGAGATCTACGCCAAGTCAAGTCAAGTCAAGACATACCAAGTACCCATCACAAACTCTTATCCCTCGCATTACATTATTTGCCATTTGCCTCTCGTTTTCCTCTCCCCCACTTCTAAAACGATTTTCGAAAACCTTTGCCTTTTCTTCGCCTTCTTCCCGTATGTATCTTTGTTTGTGTTTCCATGTGCCTTCTATTTGCTTGCATATTTGCTTGCTAAAAATCTATTGATATGGATCCACTTAAATTGTTCTACTTGGATCATCTTCGATCCTTATGCGCTTGTGCTGAATCCCCAACTAGCCTAGTTGATGGGAAATCTTTAGATGAGCATGCTCATTTTGTGCATCACCGTTTGTCTGAAAAAGGGAGACTCTTATGGGATCGAATAAACAGATTACTGGGCTATGCTTGGAATCTTTGTGAAATTTATGATTTTACTTGTTGCTCTAAGAACCCTAAAAAACACCTCCCCTACCTATGTGAGTTTAATGACAATGAAATCTTATCTTCTTATGTAAAGGGTGTTTATAGTTACTACAATATCGAACAATTTGAAGAATTTGTTGCTTTTAAGGGTGCTTATGAAGTTGCTTCTTTGATTGAAAAGTATGATATTACTCTCTACGAATCTGAAAATCTTGACATACTTAAATATTGCTATGAAAACTTTTCTCATAATATCTATGTCAAAGAACTTATTGATAGAATGACCGTTGCTTCGGAAGAAAAATAATGATATGCATGAATCCATAGATAATTATGATTCTGATGATTTGATTGAAATATCTCTTGATGAACATGATGCTTGCTATTCTTGTGGCCATGATGCCAATATTTATGAAGATGAATTTGCTATAGTTCCTTATGTTAACCATGAGATCCTTGCTATTGCACCCATACTTGATAGTTCCTTCGATGAAAAGCATGATTGCAATGATGTTATTATAAATTCTATTAATATCAATTGTGCTAATAATATGCAAAACCCTAAGCTTGGGGATGCTAGTTTTGCTATGTCATCTACTTGTTGCAATGACCATGATTGGGGTGATTCTTCTTATGATCTTGAAAATTTATTTAAGCCCCATGATGAATATGAGATTGATAATAATGTTTGCAATATTATTGAAAGTGGGTTTGAAAGACTGTCAACTTCGCATGCATGTGGATCGTGTTGAAAATATTTTATATGATAGCTATATTGTTGAATTTGATTATGATCCTACATGTAATTATTATGAGAGAGGAAAATATGGTTGTAGAAATTTTCATGTTTCAAAATTACCTCTCGTTATGTTGAGAATGCTATTGTTTCTCTCTTCTTCCTTGCATATGGTAGTTTTTGCTTGCCTTGATAATTTGTTTGCCTATAAGATGCCTATGCATAGGAAGTATGTTAGACTTAGATGCTTTTTTCATATGCTTTATGATTCTCTCTTTGTGGTTCAATTCTTGTCTTTCATGTGAGCATCATCGAAATTATGATGCCTAGCTAGGGGCGTTAAACGATAGCGCTTGTTGGGAGGCAACCCAATTTTATTTTTGTTTCTTGTTTTTTGTTCCTGTTTACTAATAAATAATTCATCTAGATTCTGTTTAGATGTGGTTTTATGCTTTTAATTAGTGTTTGTCCCAAGTAGAACCTTTGGGAAGACTTGGGGGAAGTTTTTGCGATCTTGCTATAAAAAACAGAAACTTCAGCGCTCACGAGATTTGCTGCCATTTTTACTGGAGGGTGCCATTAGATTGATTGTTTTTTAAGATGATTAATAGACAAATTCCTCATGTCCACCAATTTATTTCAGAATTTTTGGGGTTACAGAAGTATTCTAAACCTACAGATTACTACATACTGTTCTGTTTTTGACAGATTCTGTTTTCGTGTGTTGTTTGCTTATTTTGATGAATATATGGCTAGTATCGGGGGGTATGAACCATAGAGAAGTTGGAATACAGTAGGTTTAACACCAATATAAATAAAGAATGAGTTCATTACAGTACCTTAAGTGGTGGTTTGTTTTCTTATACTAACGGAGCTCATGATAGTTTCTGTTGAGTTTTGTGTTGTGAAGTTTTCAAGTTTTGGGTAAAGATTTGATGGATTATGGAATAAGGAGTGGCAAGAGCCTCAGATTGGGGATGCCCAAGGCACCCCAAGGTAAAATGCAAGGACAACCAAAATCCTAAGCTTGTGGATGCTCCGGAAGGCATCCCCTCTTTCGTCTTTGTCCATCGGTAACTTTACTTGATGCTATATTTTTATTCACCACATGATATGTGTTTTGCTTGGAGCGTCTTGTATGATTTGATTCTTTGATTTTTAGTTTACCACAATCATCCTTGCTATACCCACCTTTTGGAGAGACACATATGAATCGGAATTTATTAGAATAATCTTTGTGCTTCACTTATATCTTTTGAGCTAGATAATTTTGCTCTAGTGCTTCACTTATATCTTTTTAGAGCACGGTGGTGGTTTTATTTTCTAGAAATTATTGATCTCTCATGCTTCACTTATATCATTTTGAGAGTCCTTTAGAACAGCATGGTAATTTGCTTTGGCTATAAAATTAGTCCTAATATGATAGGCATCCAAGATGGGTATAATAAAAACTATCATAAAAAGTGCATTGAATACTATGAGAAGTTTGATACTTGATGATTGTTTTGAGATATGAAGATGGCGATATTAGAGTCATGCTAGTTGAGTAGTTGTGAATTTGAGAAATACTTGTGTTAAAGTTTGTGATTCTCGTAGCATGCACGTATGGTGAACCGTTATGTGATGAAGTCGGAGCATGATTTATTTATTGATTGTCTTCCTTATGAGTGGCGGTCGGGGACGAGCAATGGTCTTTTCCTACCAATCTATCCCCCTAGGAGCATGTGCGTAGTACTTTGTTTCGATAACTAATGGATTTTTGCAATAAGTATGTGAGTTCTTTATGAATAATGTTGAGTCCATGGATTATACGCACTCTCACCCTTCCACCATTGCTAGCCTCTCTAGTACCGTGCAACTTTCGCCGGTACCATGAACCCACCATATACTTTCCTCAAAACAGCCACCATACCTACCTATTATGGCATTTCCATAGCCATTCCGAGATATATTGCCATGCAACTTACCACCGTTCCGTTTATTATGACATGCTTCATCATTGTCATGTTGCTTTGCATGATCATGTAGTTGACATCATATTTGTGGCAAAGCCACCTTCATAATTCTTTCATACATGTCACTCATGAGTCATTGCACATCCCGGTACACCGCCGGAGGCATTCACATAGAGTCATATTTTTTTCTAAGTATCGAGTTGTAAGTAAATAAAAGTGTGATGATCATCATTATTAGAGCATTGTCCCAGGTGAGGAAAGGATGATGCAGACTAGGATTACCCCACAAGTCGGGATGAGACACCGGACGAAAACAAAAAGAAAAAAAGAGGCCATAAAAAAAAGAGAAAAGGCCCAAATAAAAAATACAAAAATAAGTGAGAGAAAAGGAGAGAAGGGACAATGTTACTATCCTTTTACCACACTTGTGCTTCAAAGTAGCACCATGATCTTCATGATAGAGAGTCTCTTATGTTGTCACTTTCATATACTAGTGGGAATTTTACAATATAGAACTTGGCTTGTATATTCCAATGATGGGCTTCCTCAAAATGCCCTAGGTCTTCGTGAGCAACCAAGTTGGATGCAAACCCACTTAGTTTCTTTTGTTGAGCTTTCATACACTTATAGCTCTAGTGCATCCATTGCATGGCAATCCCTACTCACTCACAGTGATATCTATTGATGGGCATCTCCATAGCCCGTTGATACGCCTAGTTGATGTGAGACTATCTTCTCCTTTTTGTCTTCTCCACAACCACCATTCTGTTCCACCTATAGTGCTATGTCCATGGCTCATGCTCATATATTGCGTGAAGATTGAAAAAGTTTTAGAACATCAAAAGTATGAAACAATTGCTTGGCTTGTCATCGGGGTTGTGCATCATTTAAATATTTTGTGTGGTGAAGATAGAGCATAGCTAGACTATATGATTTTGTAGGCATAACTCTCTTTGGCCATGGTATTTTGAGAAGACATGATCGCTTTGCTAGTATGCTTGAAGTATTATTATTTTTACGTCAATATTAAACTTTTGTCTTGAATCTTTCATATCTGAAAATTCATGCCACAATAAAGAAAATTACATTGAGAATTATGCTAGGTAGCATTCCACATCAAAAATTCTATTTTTATCATTTAGCTACTTGAGGACGAACAGGAATTAAGCTTGGGGGTGCTTGATACGTCTCCAACATATCTATAATTTTTGATTGTTCCATGCTATTACATTATCTGTTTTGGATGTTTAATGGGCTTTAATATACCTTTTTATATTATTTTTGGGACTAACATACTAACCAAAGGCCTAGTGCAAATTGCTGTTTTTTGCCTATTTCAGTGTTTCGCAGAAAGGGAATATCAAACGGAATCCAAACGGAATGAAACCTTTGGGAGAGTGATTTTTGTAACAAACGCAATCCAGGAGACTTGGAGTGGACGTCAAGGAAGCATCAAGGAGGCCACGAGGCAGGGAGGCCCCCCCCCACCCTCATGGGCCCCTCGTAGCTCCCCTGACCGACTTCTTTCGCCTATATATACTCATATACCCCGAAAACATCCGAGAGCACCATGAAACCCTATTTCCACCGCCGCAACCTTCTGTACCCAAGAGATCCCATCTTGGGGCCTTTTTCGGAGCTCCGCCGGAGGGGGGAATCGATCATGGAGGGCTTCTACATCAACATCATAGCCTCTCCGATGATGTGTGAGTAGTTTACCACAGACCTTCGTGTAACGCCCTCGATGCGGCTATATCTCCCACGTGTCGAAGCACGACTTAGAGGCATAACCGCATTGAAAGCAATGTCGCAAGTGAGGTAATCTTCACACAACCCATGTAATACATAAGGGAAAGAGATACATAGTTGGCTTACAATCGCCACTTCACACAATTACATGAATAAAGCATTACAACATCCAAATACAAACAAGGTCCGACTACAGAACCAAAATAAAAAGAAGACTACCCCAAAAGCTACACAGATCCCCGATCGACCCGACTGGGCTCCACTACTGATCAACTAGAATGAAACAACACAAAGGACAAGATCTTCATCGAGCTCCTCCTTGAGCTTGGTTGTGTCATCTGCACGGTATCCTCGGCACCTGCAAGCTGGTTTCTGGAAGTATCTGTGAGTCATGGGGACTCAGCAATCTCACACCCTCGCGATCAAGACTATTTAAGCTCATAGGAAGGGTAAAAGGTATGAGGTGGAGTTGGAGCAAGCGACTAGCATATATGGTGGCTAACATACGCAAATGAGAGCGAGAAGAGAAGGCAAAGCACGATCGAGAAACTATGATCATGAAGTGATCCTAGAACAACCTACGTCAAGTATAACTCCAACACTGTGTTCACTTCCCGGACTCCGTCGGAAAGAGACCATCACGGTTACACACGCGGTTTATGCATTTTAATTAAGGTCAACTTCAGGTTTTCTACAACCGGATATTAACAAATTCCCATCTGCCCATAACCGCGGGCACGGCTTTCGAAAGTTCAAATCCCTGCAGGGGTGTCCCAACTTAGCCCATCACAAGCTCTCACGGTCAACGAAGGAATAGACCTCCTCCTGAGACGTTCCGATCATACTCGGTATCCCGGTTCTACAAGACACTTCGACAAGTTAAAACAAATCCAGCAACACCGCCCGAATGTGCTGACAAATCCCGATAGGAGCTGCACATATCTCTTTCTCAGGGCACACTCAGATGAGACTAGCTACGAGTAAAACCAACCCTCAAGTTTCCCCGAGGTGGCCCCGCAGGCAGCTCAGTTCGGACCAACACTCAGAGGAGCACTGGCCCGGGGGGGTTAGAATAAAGATGACCGTTGAGTCTGCAGAACCCAAGGGAAGGTGGTAGGTTGTTAGTGCAAATGGTAAAACCAAGGTTGGGCATTGCTGGAGGAGTTTTATTCAAGGCGAACTGTTAAGGGGTTCCCATTATTACCCAACCGCGTAAGGAACGCAAAATCCGGGAACATAACACCGATATGACGGAAACTAGGGCGGCAAGAGTGGAACAAAACACCAGGCATAAGGCCGAGCCTTCCACCCTTTACCAAGTATATAGATGCATTAATTAAATAAGATATATTGTGATATCCCAACAAGTAACATGTTCCAACAAGGAACAACATCTCCATGTTCCAACAAGGAACAAACTTCAATCTTCACCTGCAACTAACAACGCTATAAGAGGGGCTGAGCAAAGCGGTAACATAGCCAAACAACGGTTTGCTAGGACAAGGTGGGTTAGAGGCTTGGTTCAACAAAGTAGGAGGCATGATAAGCAAGTGGTAGGTATCGCAGCATAGGCATAGAAAAAAAGCGAGCAACTAAGCAAGCAAAGATAGAAGTGATTTCGAGGGTATGGTCATCTTGCCTGAGATCCCGCAAGGAAGAAGAACGAGTCCATGAAGAAGATAAACGGACGTAGTCGAACGAATCCTCACAACACGACGTTATCGGAACGAACCCGAAGAAGCAATACCAGAAAGGAGCAAACAACATAGTAAACAACCACCACAAAATCATGGCATGATGCACAATCAAGTATGATGCATGTCCTGTTTAATGAGGCATGGCATGGCAAAGTGCACAAACAACCCTACAAATTAAGTGGAGCTCCGTTGCATATTGACAAAACACCACGTGACTTATTTAGTTCGATCTTGCTTATGTACCCAACAATATTAAATGTTGTTAAACATGGCAAGAGGGGAAGCATAAGAAATTATCTATTTAGGTAAGTTTAAATGAGGCCGGAACGCCAAACAACAGTTCCGATAAATCCTCATGTGCATTAGTAATTTGGTGCAATAACAATTTTAAACATTTAAATGTTATTATCATGATGTGAATGACATATTCAAGTTGGATGCAAGTTTTATGGAAAAGTTGACATGATAAGATATGAGGCATTTGTCATCGTGGCGGAAACAAAAGGGATGCCACGGTGATGATAACGAAACGGTGCAACGATAATGTTCCGGTTCTGATAGCTCACGGAGATACCGGTGCAAAAGGAAAAAATGACGAAAGCGTGTCATGCAAGGATGGTGGGGTGCTCCCGGATACCGAGTTCCCACGGGTTAGCGGCAAAAGAGGACAACCGAGCAAGTGACAACTCAGACACGGTGCAGACAACGGGTGCATCTCAAACAACACATGTAAACGTTCTCGGACGGTCGTCTCGGGGTTATACCTTCGAAGCGTGCAAAAGGGACGGTTCTCGTTCGGTGCAAAGTAGAGTAAGTAGGCGTTCTCGCGAGGGTAGAGGAAGTAGTGGTACACGTCTCGGAGAAGGACTTGACGCATTCGAAGTTTCCGAGGGCGACGGTAGGGGAACTTGGCGTTAGTGCTTTACGGGTCTTCGGTGACGGTCGATGTACACGGTTCGTAGACGTTCGGATCTTCCGAAGAGGTACTTGATGCATGTGTTACACGGGTCTTTGACGATGGTAGTGGTACACGTTGTAGTCGTTGTAGTCGAACTTGACGAATACAAATCCCTTCGGGGTTGTCGTGGTACTAAGGGTCTTCGGACTTGACGGATCTGATCACTCCCGGCGTAGTGGTACATGTTCGTTTACTCCACGGTCTTGGCGGATCCACGCGATGGTAGTGGTACTCACGAAGAGGTACTCGACGGTCGTCGTGTAGACGTTCACGGGGTCTTGGCGATGGTAGTTATACATGAATCTTCGGCGAAGGTACTTGGCGTTCTCGTTCTGGCCGACCCGAAATGAATCACGACAAAAGGGCCTCTCAAGGCAGCAGCCAAAGGTGCACGGGGCAGCAGAGAAAACGTGGTACTTGGACATGGGCGCTGGCACACGCAGTGGACATGGAGGCAGGGCGATGAGAAGGCGCACTGCTCGGTTAGGGACGAAAAGGGGCTGCAGGAGGCCGGACTTGTCGAGGCGGCAGGGGAGGTAGAGGCCCGATGGTGCTGGTAGCTGCTGCTGCTCGATGCAGCCGACGTCGAGCACATGGAAACAGGGCGATGCGCGGGGCTCCGGTAGAGGGACTTGGTGAACAGGGGCGTCGCGGGGACAGACTGCTACGGGCGGAGCCAAGCCGATGGCCATGGCTGGGATCTGCGAAGTAGCCACGGTAGCGGGGTGAGGGAGAAACGAGGCAAGGAAGGGAAAACAGAGGGGCAACAGGGTCGGCCTGCAGGTGGCCGGATGCTGCTTGTCTTGCGCTCGGGAGGACACGAGCAGGGGCGTGCTCGTTCTGAGGAAGCGCTCGGGGTCGGCTTGGGGTTCGAGCTCCTCTTGACTGGATCACGGAGGGAGCAGGAGGCAGGGAGCTGTGGGGTGGCAGCCGACAATAACTCCGGTGGCCGGCCGGCGCGACGAGGTGGCGTAGGGTCGGGCGCGGTGCCCTGGCGGCAGCGCTAGGAGGGGGGTGAGGGGATCAGATCAAGGGAGATGAGAAGGGTTGGCGGCGCTGTGTGAGGGAGAGAGCGAGAAGAGGAGGAGCGGCGCGCGTGGGAACGAGAGGGAGATGAGGAATCGGGCCACGGGTAGCGATGCGGGAGCGCTAGGGTTAGGATTAGGTGGGCCTGCGGGGAAGGATGGGTCTAGGGAGGCCGGCCTGGGCTGGGCTTCTCTCTTCCTCTCTTTTTTAAGAGAAAAGTAATAGAGATAAAAAAGAAAAGGAGGGTTAAGGAAAGGATTTGTGCAAGGGGGCTATTTTCCCGGTCTCACAAAAATGAGTTTGAACTAGGAAAAATAGAAGTGGTCAAGACCGGAAGTTTAAATTCAAACTCATTTGATTTAAATTCAAATGACTTGAATAGGAAGTGAGGTTTGGGAAGGTCCAAAAATGTTGAGACTTTTGGAGGAGCCTCAAAAAAAAGAAGAAAGAATTTTCGGCAAGGTTTGGAGATCAACTCGAAGCAAAAAGGCATGGGATTATCTGCACGTGTGTTATGGGTGATTCCAAATTATTGGAATATAATTTATATAGCTCCCTAAAATATTGGGAGAATATGTTATAAAGAGAAGTCATCCTTCCCTCGATTTAAATGGATCGAAGATCCATACAATTTATTTAAAAGAGTTTTGAAACGGTTGCAATATTAATGGCATGATGACATGATGCAATGATGAATGCAATGCACATGATGACATGACAAGATGCAACACGCAAGCAAATGACATGGCAACGACGGCGAATAACTGGGAGACACCTGGCACATCGGTCTCGGGGCGTCACAACACTCCACCACTACGAGAGGATCTCGTCCTGAGATCTAGAATGGCACCGGAGGGAAAAACGGAAGAGAAAGAGAAGAGGTAAAACTAAGTTGCTCCTTTGACAAACGAGTGAAACCAAAGAACCTTGCGAGGTTGAACAAATTCGAGAAAAAGAATACAACGAAGGTGAACAAGGTTGAGAACACTCCGTTAGAAAAGAGGGACAAGGAACATTGCGAAAAACCTTGAGGTTGAAGGGCAAGATATATATTGAAACCACTCCGGTTAAGTCAAGAGAGAAAAGGATTAAGAATGATATAATTTGGGCAGCACTCCGATTGAAAAGAAAAGGAATTGAATAAGAATTTGATAAGATGAGAAGATGCTTGAGCAAAAAGGGCACAACACTCTGGTTAAATGGATAGGCATGAAAAGAACATGATCTTTGACAAAACGAGATGACGGGTTGAAAAGATGAGCATCACAATGCCTCCGGAACAAAATTAAGAATGGAATGGAGTGAACGAAGGGAAACAAGGTCTTGAGAGAGCACGATAACAACAAATGCTAGAACGGAGTTGTTGGAAAACCAACAATGAAAAGAATAATCTTGATATGGTCTTATGGAATACATCTCAAATTATGAGGTGACAACCTGCCACTCACGAAAACAAGATTGGATTGATATGAACAAGAAGATGAGAAACTTATCTCACCGGGAGGATAAATGAAGACTAGGGTCGTTTATAAGCACCATAGATAGCAACAGACCTTAGGGAAGGCTTTAGGTGAAATATAACCCAAGATAATTCCAATGAAGAGATTGATGGATTTAAAATATCTCAATCTTGACAAGATGTGAATCATGAAACACGAACTCAAATTGACAAGAATGACATAACACCACCTCAAAAGATTAGATAGGCAGAACTGCACTCTGAATTACAAGATGAAGAATGCTTGAACTCCTCTGAAAAGAATCTCAATGAACACTTCGAGAAGGAATTAAATCCTGTATGAACCGTCATGTAGAGCCTCCATGAAGAACTCCGGTAAACAAAAGAATGGTCAAACAAAAGGAAAGAGAAGTTGAAAACACAAGTTGAATCCTTGTAATGATTTAGATGAATCTCCATGGTGATATAATTGAAATAGCTTGGAGCTCCGGAAAAGAAAGATGAACAAAAGAAATCAAGAATATTTTGATGAACCTCCGGAATAAGGAATTAATCACTTGGATGAAACAAGAATAAGAATTACATTATGCTTATCCTTCACCAATTAAATTGATGACAATCAACGGATTTGACATATTACTTATTCTCATAGAAAAGATTAAGATAGATATAGCGCAAACTTGAGCAGGTCTTCAATGAACCACCGGTAGGGTTGAAACAACGAATGAATTGATATGATAAACGAAGTAAGAGAAATCTTGAATGAACCACCGTAAGAATTAAAATGAACGAAGAGAAGATAAAGAAACACCGGGAAGAATTAGCAAATGAATGAAGATGCTCGAGAGAATCTAGATACATGAGAACGAAGGGATCATGAACTGATTAGAGATCACTTGAACGAAGCACCGGTAAGATTTGGAGAACCATAGCTGAAAGCTGAGAATGAATAAATTCTGAGATGATGGGCTCCGGAGAAACAAACTGAAAAGAATCTTGAATTGCTCCGGATGGGTGAAAAGAATTCTCACGATCAAAACAATTATGAGAGGATGGCATCAAGCTAGAACCACGAGTCTCTGAGAGAACGGATAAGATATGGAGGAAAAAACTCTTCTTCGGTCTTCAAAATCCGAGAATGACGACGAGTAACACCACCAAGAATTATTGAGGCACACCGGAATGAAGAATGGAAAAGTTGAGCCAACGATGAAAAGAATTTGAAAGATCTTGGAGAAAAACATTTGACTGATGACAAATCATTCTTATGTCAAACTTCGAAAAGAAATTTGAGGATAGCTCCGGGAAAATAAGAAGAGTCAGGTAAGATCCTGGGAAAAGACCTGTGGGTTAGGGCCCACTCAAAAGAAACATTGTAGAACGATTTAAAAGAGAGAATGCAACGGTTGAGTTAAAAGGCTTGAATGAGATAAACATCCTCAAAATAGGATTAACGGATCTTGAATGACAAGACGATCCTTCTGAGATATCTTCAGCACTCCGGAACAACTGAATAGTGAGAGGTGAATGGTTAAGAATTGCACCGGCATGAGAAAGCATTGAAATGAGGAAAAAGATATGATCAACAAAACTTGACTTGAAACCACCGGAGATGAAAAGAATGAAGAATGATGAACTTGAGGTTCCGTTAGGATCTTCATGAGAATCACCGGATAAGAACATTGACGGAAAAGAATGGAGAGATTTCCCATCAATAAAAAGGATACTTGAATAAGAAATCTGAGTCGTTGAAGAAAACAAGGGAGGGAGGGCGGGAAAACAAAGGCAACTTGGGATGGATGAAACAAACACCATTGAGAAAGTTGAGATTGAATCTTGCGGATATTGAAAAGATCGGATTCACTTGAAGAGAAAAACATGCCGGGTGAAAAGTTTTGACAAGACAATCTTGATGATCAGGAAGGATTGGTATCCACATCGGAGTATGAGAACACCATTTGGGGAAGGTATGGAATCAACATTTGACTTCGAAGCAACTCGAATACCACAACTCAAAAGCAAAACAAAGGATTGGTTTGCGAAATAAGCCGGAACAAACATATGATAGAGATTTCGTGTAACACCCTCGATGCGACTATAGCTCCCACGTGTCGAGGCACGACTTAGAGACATAATCGCATTGAAGGCATATGTCGCAAGTAAGGTAATCTTTACAACAACCCATGTAATATAATAATAAAGGGGAGATAACATAGTTGGCTTACACTCGCCACGTCAATCAAGGTACATAAATAACATTACATCATCCAAACACTCATGGCCCGACTACGGCGCCAAAATAAAAGATAACCCAACATGCGACATGGTCCCGATCACCCCCAACTGGGCACCACTACTGATCGTCAGGAAAGGAAACATAGTAACGTTGAGAGTCCTCGTCGAACTCCCACTTGAGCTCAAGCGCGTCACCTGGAGCGGAATCATCAGGCCCTGCATCTGGTGTAATAGTAATCTGTGAGCCACAGGGACTCAGCAATCTCGCACCCTCGCGATCAAGACTATTTAAGCTTATAGGTAAGGCAAGGTAAAAGTATATGTGAAGCTGCAGCAAGCGACTAGCAAAATATGGTGGCTAACCTGTTCGCAAAAGAGAGCGAGAAGAGGAGGCAAAGCGCGAGCGAGAAAACTAGAGAGCAACCTGCGCAAACATTACTCCAACATCGTGTCCACCTCCCGGACTCCGCCGAGAAGGGGCCATCACGGTAACACACTCAATTGATTCATTTTAATTAAGTTAAGGTTCAAGTTATCTACAACCGGACATTAACAAATTCCCATCTGCCCATAACCGTGGGCACGGCTTTCGAAAGTTCAAATCCCTGCAGGGGAGTCCCAACTTAGCCCATGACAAGCTCTCACGGTCAACGAAGGAATAGACCTCCTCCCAAGACGTTCCGATCAGACTCGGTATCTCAGTCTTCAAGACACTTTGACAGGTTAAAACAAGACCAGCAACACCGCCCGAATGTGCCGACAAATCCCGATAGGAGCTGCACATATCTCGTTCTCAGGGCACACTCAAATTGTCTTAGGTACGGGTAGGCCAGCCCAGAGTTGCCCCTGGTGGCCACCGGCAGCTGACAGGTGGACCTACACTTAGAGGAGCACTGGCCCGGGGGGGTTTAAAATAAGATGACCCTCGGGCTCCGGAAACCCAAGGGAAAAAGAGGCTAGGTGGCAAATGGTAAAACCAAGGTTGGGCAATGCTGGAAAAGCTTTAATCAAGGCGAACTATCAAGGGGTTCCCATTATAACCCAACCGCGTAAGGAACGCAAAATCCGGGAACATAACACCGATATGACAGAAACTAGGGCGGCAAGAGTGGAACAAAACACTAGGCGAGAGGCCGAGCCTTCCACCCTTTACCAAGTATATAGCTGCATTAAGATAACATAGCAATATAATGATATCCCAACAAGTAAATAAATGTTCCAACAAGGAACGACCTCCAATCTTCACCTGCAACTAGCAACGCTATACGAGGGGCTGAGCAAAGCGGTAACATAGCCAATCAACGGTTTGCTAGGACATGGTGGGTTAGAGGTTTGACATGGCAATTAGGGAGGCTTGAAAGCAAGTGGTAGGCATCGTAGCATTGGCATAGCAAAAGAGCGAGCAAACTAGCATAGCAAAGATAGTAGTGATTTCGAGGGTATGATCATCTTGCCTGCAAAGTTGTCAGAGTTGACTGGATCCTCGAAATCAAACTCAACGGGCTCCTCGTTAGCGAACTCGTCTCGCGGCTCTACCCAAACAAGAGAAACAAGCAAACGGAACACAATCAACCACGTGCAAGGATCAAACAACATGATGCAAAGATGATATGCTATGCGGGATGCGATGCGGAATGCATATGCAAGATTTGACAAGGGATGCATGAACCTGGCCTCCACTTGGAAATCCAAGTGTGCCACTGGAAAGATGAGATGAAATCGCTTGAAAACGATATAAAAATCACCAAAAACGGAGATACGGTTTGGAAATGGCAAGCAAAACAAATATGACACCGGTCTGCGATTTACAGCAAGTAGCCATCTAAATGCAATGAGATGAACATGATACAGCACCCAAACATGACAACAAAATACATGGCAGGGATGCATTCAAGATGCTTAACAAAAGTCTAGCACTGAGCTACGGCCAATTCATCCATTAATAGGTTCAAACAAGCATGGCAAAAATGCATATGGCAAACGGATATCAGACTTGGTGAAATTAACACTTGTCTAGAATCTCAGATCAGGTAGCACTCTTCGAAGCAACAAAACTACATGCTATAGGACCTGAACATGGCAAAGTAAAGCATGGCATCGAGCTACTCAAAGAGCTTAATAAAAGTCCCTTAGTGACCTTGAGCCAAAAGGGATCAGAAAATACAATTGCAAGCATGTGAACATGGCAAAAACATAATCAGTTCTCGGACTTAGTGAAAACTGGAGCATGCTGAAAACAGATATCAAGTAGGCATGTTTACGAGCTCGATGCACTCACTACGGAGCAAGTCATGACAATCTAAGCATACACCCATCAATAATACACAAAATGCAAGCTAGACATGGCAAGAACAAAAGCATAGCATGCACGGATCAACTACAATATCATCGGCAAAATTGCACACAAGTTGACAATCTGCCCAGATTCACAAAGTAGAAAAAGTAGAGCTCGATTGACTCAAGCTAGGGTGCTCCATAATTGCAAACAAAGACATGGATGGATAGAGAACTACAAGATTAACAAAACATCCTTACTGATCATCCTCAAAAGAGGCACGGATCACTAGGAAACAACAGGAACATATGGCATCATGAACTAAACAGCTCAAGGACTTAGTGGAAATGCTAAGTCCCTGAAAACAGAATTACCAAGTGCACCACTTTGCAAGCTTGTGCTAGTCACCACACACATCACAAAAATACATGGGTTGCACCTCTGGAGAGATGGCAAAACCCTTAACAAAACATATGTAGAGCATCAGGGCATATCATGCACACAATAATCATGGCAAAAATGACAAATGCCTAAAAGGAGTAGCAGATCTGACAAATATCTCAAGTAGCCCTCTTCTAACAGCATTTCGGGCATCAAGATGAGCTCAAATGAAAATGATGCAATGGAATGAAATGATGTACTCTCTGAGATGAACATTTTGATATGCTATATGCCAAAAACGGAGCTACGGATGAGGAGATACAATGCTATGAACATGGGCACTTGGATTAGGGTTAGGGCAAAAGTCAACCCTCAAACGGATCTAGATCCAGATCCGGACGGCGTGGAAACCGAGGTTGGCCGAAAAGCTCGCCAGCGTTGGCGGCGGCCGACGAAGGAGGAGGTAGGCACCGGGCGGGGATGGCCGGAGTGGCCGCGGCGCTCGCCGGTGTTGGCAGCGGCTGGAACGGGGCGGCGATGCCGGCGACGGGGCTTGCGGCGGCGCGGCGGCCGGGTGGCGGCGATGCCGACGCCGGCCGGCGAGGAGCTGGCGCGGCGGCGCGGGCGAAAAGACAGCGGCGGTGGGGCGCGGTAGGCGGCGACGGGCGGTGGCGGGCCGCGGGGGCCGGCCTTGGGCTCCCGGGCCGCACGGTGGGAGGCGGCGGTGGTGACATGTGGCGGCGCCTGATAGGCGCGGGCGGGCGGCGGCGACTTTGTCCGGCGACGGCCAGACGTGTCCGGGCGCGCGAGGGGTGGATCTAGGGTTTCGGAGATAGACGAACGGGAATTTCGGAGGGGGTCTTTATATAGGCATAGGAGGAGCTAGGAGAGTCCAAATGAGGTGCAGTTTTCGGCCACGCGATCATGATCGAACGCTCTATATGATGGAGCAGGTTTAGGTGGGTTTTGGGCCAAATTGGAGGGGTGTTGGGCTGCAACACACACGAGGCCTTTTCGGTCCCTCGGTTAACCGTTGGAGTATCAAACGAAGTCCAAATGATAAGAAACTTGACAGGCGGTCTATCAGTAGTAAACCAAGGCCGCTTGGCAAGTCTCGGTCCAATCCAGAATTGTTTAATCCCCACACACTAAAGAAAGCTATAAATGGCCACCAGAGGAGAACGAAGCGCCGGAATGCAAAACGGACAACGGGGAAAATGCTCGGTTGCATGAGATGAACACGTATGCAAATGCAATGCATATGATGACATGATATGAGATGCATGACAATGACAACAACACACGGAGACAAAGACCCGAACCCGAGAAAATAAAATAACTTAACGCCGGAAACGGCAAGAGTTGGAGTACAAATTGGGAAAATCATATCCGGGGTGTTACAACACTCCACCACTACAAAAAGATCTCGTCCCGAGATCTAGGACTGAAAGAACGTCGGGTACTCAGAACGGAGGTGATCCTCGCGTTCCCAGGTAGCTTCACGGTCGGAATGGTGTGACCACTTGACTTTGAGGAATTTGATTGACTTATTGCGAGTCTTGTGTTCAGTCTCTTCGAGAATAGCAACTGGGTGCTCACGATATGAGAGATATTCTTGGAGCTCAATGTCCTCGAAGTTGATGGTGCGGTCAGGAGTCTTGAAGCACTTTCGAAGCTGAGAGACATGGAACACATCATGAACATTTGCAAAGTTTGAGGGAAGCTCGAGTTGATAGGCGAGATCGCCTCTCTTGCTGACAATCTTGAAAGGTCCCACGTATCTGGGGGCAAGCTTCTCTTTGATACCGAAGCGACGAGTACCTTTCATAGGAGAGACGCGGAGGTAAACATGATCTCCGATCTCGAAATCCAAATCACGGTGCTTACTATCATAGTAGCTCTTCTGACGGGATTGGGCTGCTTTGAGGTTATCTCGAATGACTTTGCACATCTCCTCTGCCTCTGTGATTAAGTCATTACCCAAAAGCTAACGTTCACCGGTTTCAGACCAGTTGAGAGGGGTACGGCACTTCCTGCCATACAGAATTTCAAATGGGGCCTTGCCCGAACATGCTTGAAAACGGTTGTTGTAGGAGAATTCAGCATAAGGAAGACAATCCTACCACTTCATGTCGAAGGAGATCACACAAGCCCTGAGCATATCTTCAAGAATCTGGTTGACACGCTCGACTTGACCGCTAGTTTGAGGATGGAAAGTTGTGCTGAAGCGGATGTTGGTGCCCATGGACTTCTGAAAAGAATCCCAACACTTGGAGGTAAAGATGCTGCCACGGTCTAAAGAGATCGCTTGAGGAATACCGTACAGAGAGACAATTCGAGAGGTATAGAGTTCCGCCAATTGAGCTGTAGTGATCGACTCTTTGATAGGCAGAAAGTGAGCCACTTTGGTGAGTTTGTCGATGACAACGAATATAGCATCATTGCCACGCTTGGACTTTGGAAACCCAGTCACGAAGTTCATTTCAATGTGGTCAAACTTCCATTCTGGAATGGCAAGAGGTTGGAGGAGACCAGCTGGCCTTTGGTGCTCTGCCTTCACTCTTCTGCAGACATCACATTCATTCACGAATTGAGCAATCTCGCGCTTCATTCGAGTCCACCAATAAGCCTGCTTGAGGTCCTGATACATCTTCGTACTCCCAGGGTGGATGGAGAGGAGAGAATTGTGAGCCTCGTTCATGATCACTTTACGAAGTTCACCTTTGGGCACAACAATATGATCCTCGAAGAAGAGAGTATATTGTCATCAAGGCGGTAGCACTTGTACTTGGGTTGACTCTTGGCAATCCCAATCTTCACCTTTTGCACCATAGCATCAAGAAGCTGAGCTTGGTGAATCTGGTCTTCTAAGGTAGGAGAGACTTGAAGGTTGGCGAGGAAACCTTGAGGAACAACTTGCAGGTTAAGTTTGCGGAAAGCTTCACAAAGCTCGGGTTGATAAGGCTTGAGAATTAGACTGTTGCAGTAAGCCTTTCTGCTCAATGCGTCAGCAATCACATTGGCCTTGCCTGGAGTATACTCGATACTCGGATTATACTCTTGAATCATTTCGACCCATCAAGTTTGCCTGAGGTTGAGATTAGGCTGAGTGAAGATGTACTTGAGACTCTTGTGGTCAGTGAAGATGTCCACTTTTCTTCCCAATAAGAGATGTCTCCAAGTCAAAAGAGCATGCACAACTGCCGCCAACTCGAGATAATGAGTGGGGTAGTTCTTCTCATTAGGCTTCAATTGGCGAGAGGTATAAGCAACAACTTTCTTCTCTTGCATCAATATTGCGCCAAGACCTTGGAGAGAGGCATCACAAAAGACCTCGTACGGCTTGGATTCATCAGGCGGAGTCAGAACTGGAGCAGTGATCAATTTCTCTCTCAAAGTGTTGAAAGCAATGTCACACTCCGGAGACCAAACGTACTTGACGTGCTTCTGGAGAAGATTTGAGAGAGGCTTCGCGATTTTAGAAAAGTTTTCAACGAATCTTCGACAGTAGCTTGCGAGACCGAGGAAGCTACAGAGTTGCTTCACGTTCTGAGGAGGTTCCCAATTCACAATTGCAGACACCTTCTCAGGATTCACCGCAATGCCCTTGGCAGAGATGATATGACCAAGATAAAGAACCTCATCGAGCCAAAATTCGCACTTGGAGAACTTGGCGTAGAACTGATGTTCCCTGAGCTTATCGAGTACCAAACGCAAGTGCTTGGCATGATCTTCCTTGTTCTTTGAGAAAACCAGAATGTCGTTGAGATAGACCAAAACGAAGTCATTGGTGTAGGCGTTGAAGATGAAGTTCATCATGCGAGAGAAAGTCGGACGAGCGTTGACGAGGCCAAAAGACATGACAGTGTATTCATATGAACCATAGCTTGTCCTGAAAGCCGTCTTGGGAATATCTTGCTCACGGATTCAAATCTGATGATAACCCATACGGAGATCAAGCTTGGAGAATACTTGGGCACCTTTGAGTTGTTCGAACAGCTCGTTGATGTTGGGAAGTGGGTATTTGTTCTTGATAGTCTTCTTGTTCAATGGACGGTAATCAACACAGAGTCGGTCTGTTCCATCCTTCTTCTTCACAAAAAGAACACCACAACCCCACGGAGAAGAACTAGGTCGGATGAGACCCATTCTTTCTTGAATATCGAGTTGCTTCTTCAGCTCCTTCAACTCTTCAGGTCCGAGCTTGTAAGGACGCTTGCACACTGGTTCCGTGCCGGGCTCATGATCAGGTAGCACTCTTCGGAGCAACAAAACTACATGCTACAGGATCTGAACATGGTAAAGTAAAGCATGGCATGGAGCTACTCAAAGAGCTTAACAAAAGTCCCTTAGTGACCTTGAGCCAAAAGGGATCAGAAAATACAATTGCAAGCATGTGAACATGGCAAAAACATAATCAGTTCTCAGACTTAGTGAAAACTAGAGCATGCTGAAAACAGATATCAAGTAGGCATGCTTATGAGCTCGATGCACTCACTACGGAGCAAGTCATGACAATCTAAGCATACACCCATCAATAATACACAAAATGCAAGCTAGACATGGCAAGAACAAAAGCATAGCATGCACGGATCAGCTACAACATCATCGGCAAAATTGCACACAAGTTGACAATCTGCCCAGATTCACAAAGTAGCAAAAGTAGAGCTCGATTGACTAAAGCTAGGGTGCTCCATAATTGCAAAAAAAGACATGGATGGATAGAGCACTACAAGATTAACAAAACATCCTTACTGATCATCCTCAAAAGAGGCACGGGTCACTAGGAAACAACAGGAACATATGGCATCATGAACTAAACAGCTCAAGGACTTAGTGGAAATGCTAAGTCCCTGAAAACAGAATTACCAAGTGCACCACTTTGCAAGCTTGTGCTAGTTACCACACACATCACAAAAATACATGGGTTGCACCTCTGGAGAGATGGCAAAACCCTTAACAAAACATATGTAGAGCATCAGGGCATATCATGCACACAATAATCATGGCAAAAATGACAAATGCCTAAAAGGAGTAGCAGATCTGACAAATATCTCAAGTAGCCCTCTTTTAACAGCATTTCGGGCATCAAGATGAGCTCAAATGAAAATGATGCAATGGAATGAAATGATGTACTCTCTGAGATGAACATTTTGATATGCTACATGCCAAAAATGGAGCTACGGATGAGGAGATACAATGCTATGAACATGGGTACTTGGATTAGGGTTAGGGCAAAAGTCAACCCTCAAACGGATCTAGATCCAGATCCGGATGGCACGGAAACCGAGGTTGGCCGGAAAGCTCGCCAGCGTTGGCGGCGGCCGACGGAGGAGGAGGTAGGCGCGGGGCGGGGATGGCCGGAGTGGCCGCGGCGCTCGCCGGCGTTGGCGGCGGCCGGAACGGGGCGGCGATGCCGGAGCCGGGGCTTGCGGCGGCGCGGCGGCCGTGTGGCAGCGATGCCGGCGCCGGCCGGCGAGGAGCTGGCGCGGCGGCACGGGCGAAGAGACAGCGGCGGCGGGGTGCGGTAGGCGGCGACGGGCGGTAGCGGGCCGCGGGGGCCGGCCTTGGGCTCCCGGGCCACGCGGTGGGAGGCGGCGGTGGTGACACGTGGCGGCGCCTGATAGGCGCGGGCGGGCGGCGGCGACTTTGTCCGGCAATGGCCGGACGTGTCCGGGCGCGTGAGGGGTGGATCTAGGGTTTCGGAGATAGACGAACGGGAATTTCGGAGGGGGTCTTTATATAGGCATAGGAGGAGCTAGGAGAGTCCAAATGAGGTGCGGTTTTCGGCCACGCGGTCGTGATCGAACGCTCTAGATGATGGAGCAGGTTTAGGTGGGTTTTGGGCCAAATTGGAGGGGTGTTGGGCTGCAACACACACGAGGCCTTTTCGGTCCCTCGGTTAACCGTTGGAGTATCAAACGAAGTCCAAATGATACGAAACTTGACAGGCGGTCTATCGGTAGTAAACCAAGGCCGCTTGGCAAGTCTCGGTCCAATCCAGAAATGTTTAATCCCCACACACTAAAGAAAGCTAGAAATGGCCACCGGAGGAGAACGAAGCGCCGGAATGCAAAACGGACAACGGGGAAAATGCTCAGTTGCATGAGATGAACACGTATGCAAATGCAATGCATATGATGACATGATATGAGATGCATGAAAATGACAACAACACACGGAGACAAAGACTCGAACCCGAGAAAATAAAATAACTTAATGCCGGAAACGGCAAGAGTTGGAGTACAAATTGGGAAAGTCATATCCGGGGTGTTACATTTCGTCCGAAGTTTTCGTGGTGGGGCCTACACGGGCTCGATCGTACAACACCATCATGTACAAGGCAGTGCACATGACATACGAAGCATCCCCGAGTCGGCATAGCCAAGGACTCTTTAAGACACAACGAGACCACTGTAAAACCAACCGTGAATAGGCCTACCACTAGACGTCGAACCCCAATTTCATATCATACATCTGTTGGAAAGGTATCCTAAGAGCTACTTGAATTCCCACCTATGAAACTCCCGAAACTTTCCGGTTATGCAATCAGGTGTTGGGGATACAGGGGAAGCATAATATCTCACCCAAAACTAGCAAATCCTACATCCAGCTGTATCCATCCTTCAACACATAACCAAGAAACCTTCACAAATCATCTACCTCAACCTTCGAAAAGCATCCGTTATACGAGTTATGGCAATACTCCTGAACTCCTGCCCCAGTACTGGGTGGCGTCGAGGTTATCTCACCAACGAACTTCATAAAAGAGATTTTCGATGTTGGCGAACTAAACTCAGGTATTCCAAAACTGCAATGATAAAATTGTGACGACAACACCTCGGAGCTCAACTCCCCGGGACACTGCCACAAAACCCCTGGCAGGAGGCACCAAGACAATGTTCTCGTCACAAAACCATTGGAACGATTCCAAGATACCCGCGTGATACCAACTTGTAACGCCCTCGATGCGGCTATATCTCCCACGTGTCGAAGCACGACTTAGAGGCATAACCGCATTGAAAGCAATGTCGCAAGTGAGGTAATCTTCACACAACCCATGTAATACATAAGGGAAAGAGATACATAGTTGGCTTACAATCGCCACTTCACACAATTACATGAATAAAGCATTACAACATCCAAATACAAACAAGGTCCGACTACGGAACCAAAATAAAAAGAAGACTACCCCAAAAGCTACACAGATCCCCGATCGACCCGACTGGGCTCCACTACAGATCAACTAGAACGAAACAACACAAAGGACAAGATCTTCATCGAGCTCCTCCTTGAGCTTGGTTGCGTCATCTGCACGGTATCCTCGGCACCTGCAAGCTGGTTTTTGGAAGTATCTGTGAGTCACGGGAACTCAGCAATCTCACACCCTCGCGATCAAGACTATTTAAGCTCATAGGAAGGGTAAAAGGTATGAGGTGGAGTTGGAGCAAGCGACTAGCATATATGGTGGCTAACATACGCAAATGAGAGCAAGAAGAGAAGTGAAAGCACGATCGAGAAACTATGATCAAGAAGTGATCCTAGAACAACCTATGTCAAGCATAACTCCAACACCGTGTTCACTTCCCGGACTCCGCCGGAAAGAGACCATCATGGTTACACACGCGGTTGATGCATTTTAATTAAGGTCAACTTCAGGTTTTCTACAACCGGATATTAACAAATTCCCATCTGCCCATAACCGCGGGCACGGCTTTCGAAAGTTCAAATCCCTGCAGGGGTGTCCCAACTTAGCCCATCACAAGCTCTCACGGTCAACGAAGGAATAGACCTCCTCCCGAGACGTTCCGATCAGACTCGGTATCCCGGTTCTACAAGACACTTCGACAAGTTAAAACAAATCCAGCAACACCGCCCGAATGTGCCGACAAATCCCGATAGGAGCTGCACATATCTCTTTCTCAGGGCACACTCAGATGAGACTAGCTACGAGTAAAACCAACCCTCAAGTTTCCCCGAGGTGACCCCGCAGGCAGCTCAGTTCGGACCAACACTCAAAGGAGCACTGGCCCGGGGGGTTAGAATAAAGATGACCCTTGAGTCTGCAGAACCCAAGGGAAGGTGGTAGGTTGTTAGTGCAAATGGTAAAACCAAGGTTGGGCATTGCTGGAGGAGTTTTATTCAAGGCGAACTATCAAGGGGTTCCCATTATTACCCAACCGCGTAAGGAACGCAAAATCCGGGAACATAACACCGATATGACGGAAACTAGGGCGGCAAGAGTGGAACAAAACACCAGGCATAAGGCCGAGCCTTCCACCCTTTACCAAGTATATAGATGCATTAATTAAATAAGATATATTGTGATATCCCAACAAGTAACATGTTCCAACAAGGAACAACATCTCCATGTTCCAACAAGGAACAAACTTCAATCTTCACCTGCAACTAACAATGCTATAAGAGGGGTTGTGCAAAGCGGTAACATAGCCAAACAACGGTTTGCTAGGACAAGGTGGGTTAGAGGCTTGGTTCAACCAAGTAGGAGGCACGATAAGCAAGTGGTAGGTATCGCAGCATAGGCATAGCAAAAGAGCAAGCAACTAAGCAAGCAAAGATAGAAGTGATTTCGAGGGTATGGTCATCTTGCCTGAGATCCCGCCAGGAAGAAGAACGAGTCCATGAAGAAGATAAACGGACGTAGTCGAACGAATCCTCACAACACGACGTTATCGGAACCAACCCGAAGAAGCAATACCGGAAAGGAGCAAACAACATAGTAAACAACCACCACAAAATCATGGCATGATGCACAATCAAGTATGATGCATGTCCAGTTTAATGAGGCATGGCATGGCAAAGTGCACAAACAACCCTACAAATTAAGTGGAGCTCAATATGCAACTCCGTTGAATATTGACGAAACAACACGTGACTTATTTAGTTCGATCTTGCTTATGTACCCAACAATATTAAATGTTGTTAAACATGGAAAGAGGGGAAGCATAAGAAATTATCTATTTAGGTAAGTTTAAATGAGGCCGGAACGCCAAACAACAGTTCCGATAAATCCTCATGTACATTAGTAATTTGGTGCAATAACAATTTTAAACATTTAAATGTTATTATCATGATGCGAATGACATATTCGAGTTGGATGCAAGTTTTATGGAAAAGTTGACATGATAAGATATGAGGCATTTGTCATCGTGGCGAAAAACAAAAGGGAGGCCACGGTGATGATAACGAAACGGTGCCACGGCAATGTTCCGGTTCCGATAGCTCACGGAGATACCGGTGCAAAAGGAAAAAATGACGAAAGCGTGTCATGCAAGGATGGTGGGGTGCTCTCGGATACCGAGTTCCCACGGGTTAGCGGCAAAAGAGGAGGACCGAGCAAGTGACAACGCAGACACGATGCAGACAACGGGTGCATCTCAAACAACACATGTAAAAGTTCTCAGACGGTCGTCTCGGGGTTATACCTTCGAATCGTGCAAAAGGGACGGTTCTCGTTTGGTGCAAAGTAGAGGAAGTAGGCGTTCTCGCGAGGGTAGAGGAAGTAGTGGTACACGTCTCGGAGAAGGACTTGACGCATTCGAAGTTTCCGAGGGCGACGGTAGGGGAACTTGGCATTAGTGCTTTACGGGTCTTCGGTGACGGTCGATGTACACGGTTCGTAGACGTTCGGATCTTCCGAAGAGGTACTTGATGCATGTGTCACACGGGTCTTCGACGATGGTAGTGGTACACGTTGTAGTCGTTGTAGTCGAACTTGACGAATACAAATCCCTTCGGGGTTGTCGTGGTACTAAGGGCCTTCGGACTTGACGGATCTGATGACTCCGGGTGTAGTGGTACATGTTCGTTTACTCCACGGTCTTGGCGGATCCACGCGATGGTAGTCGTACTCGTGAAGAGGTACTCGACGGTCGTCGTGTAGACGTTCACGGGGTCTTGGCGATGGTAGTTGTACATGGGTCTTCGGCGACGGTACTTGGCGTTCTCGTTCTGGCCGACCCAAAATGAATCACGACAAAAGGGCCCCTTGAGGCAGCAGCCAAAGGTGCATGGGGCAACAGAGAAAACGTGGTACTTGGACATGGGCGTTGGCACACGCAGTGGACATGGAGGCAGGGCGATGAGAAGGCGCACTGCTCGGTTAGGGACGAAAAGGGGCTGCAGGAGGCCGAACTTGTCCAGGCGGCAGGGGAGGTAGAGGCCCGATGGTGCTGGTAGCTGCTGCTGCTCGATGCAGCCGACGTCAAGCAGATGGAAACAGGGCGATGCGCGGGGCTCCGGCAGAGGGACTTGGTGAGCAGGGGCGTCGTGGGGACACACTGCTACGGGCGGAGCCAAGCCGATGGCCATGGCTGGGATCTGCGAAGTAGCCACGGTAGCGGGGTGAGGGAGAAACGAGGCAAGGAAGGGAAAACAGAGGGGCGACAGGGTCGGCCTGCAGGTGGTCGGATGCTGCTTGTCTTGCGCTCGGGAGGACATGAGCAGGGGCGTGCTCGTTCTGAGGAAGCGCTCGGGGTCGGCTTGGGGTTCGAGCTCCTCTTGACTGGATCACGGAGGGAGCAGGAGGCAGGGAGCTGTGGGGTGGCAGCCGACAATAACTCCAGTGGCCGGCCGGCGCGACGAGGTGGCGTAGGGTCGGGCGCGGTGCCCTGGCGGCAGCGCTAGGAGGGGGGTGAGGGGATCAGATCAAGGGAGATGAGAAGGGTTGGCGGCGCTGTGTGAGGGAGAGAGCGAGAAGAGGAGGAGCGGCGCGCATGGGAACGACAGGGAGATGAGGAATCGGGCCACGGGTAGCGATGCGGGAGCGCTAGGGTTAGGATTAGGTGGGCCTGCGGGGAAGGATGGGTCTAGGGAGGCCGGCCTGGGCTGGGCTTCTCTCTTCCTCTCTATTTTAAGAGAAAAGTAATAGAGATAAAAAAGAAAAGGAGGGTTAAGGAAAGGATTTGTGCAAGGGGGCTATTTTCCCGGTCTCACAAAAATGAGTTTGAACTAGGAAAAATAGAAGTGGTCAAGACCGGAAGTTTAAATTCAAACTCATTTGATTTAAATTCAAATGACTTGAATAGGAAGTGAGGTTTGGGAAGGTCCAAAAATGTTGAGACTTTTGGAGGAGCCTCAAAAAAAAGAATTTTCGGCAAGGTTTGGAGATCAACTTGAAGCAGAAAGGCATGGGATTATCTGCACGTGTGTTATGGGTGATTCCAAATTATTGGAATATAATTTATATAGCTCCCTAAAATATTGGGAGAATATGTTATAAAGAGAAGTCATCCTTCCCTCGATTTAAATGGATCGAAGATCCATACAATTTATTTAAAAGAGTTTTGAAACGGTTGCAATATTAATGGCATGATGACATGATGCAATGATGAATGCAATGCACATGATGACATGACAAGATGCAACACGCAAGCAAATGACATGGCAACGACGGCGAATAACTGGGAGACACCTGTCACATCGGTCTCGGGGCGTGACACCTTCGGGTCCATAGTTATTAGCTAGATGGCTTCTCCTCTCTCTTTGGATCTCAATACAAAGTTCTCCTCAATTCTCTTGGAGATCTATTCGATGTAATTCTTTTTGCGATGTGTTTGTCGAGATCCGATGAATTGTGGGTTTATGATCAAGATTATCTATGAACAACATTTGATTCTTCTCTGAAATCTTTTATGTATGATTTGTTATCTTTGCAAGTCTCTTCGAATTATCAGTTTGGTTTGGCTACTAGATTGATCTTTCTTGCAATGGGAGAAGTGCTTAGCTTTGGGTTCAATCTTGCGGTGTCCTTTCCCAGTGACAGCAAGGGCAGCAAGGCACGTATTGTATTGTTGCCATCGAGGATAAAAATATGGGGTTTATATCATATTGCTTGAGTTTATCCCTCTACATCATGTCATCTTGCCTAATGTGTTACTCTGTTCTTATGAACTTAATACTCTAGATGCCTGTTGTATAGCAGTCGATGTGTGGAGTAATAGTAGTAGATGCAGAATCGTTTTGGTCTACTTGTCGCGGACGTGATGCCTATATACATGATCATGCCTAGATATTCTCATAATTATGCACTTTTCTATCAATTGCTCGACAATAATTTGTTTACCCACCGTAATACTTATGCTATCTTGAGAGAATCCACTAGTGAAACCTATGGCCCCCGGGTCTATTTTCCATCATATAAGTTTCCAATCTATTTTATTTTCAATCTATGTCATAAAAATACCAAAAATATTTATCTTATTATCTCTATCAGATCTCACTTTTGCAAGTGGTCGTGAAGGGATTGACAACCCCTTTATCGCATTGGTTGCAAGGTTCTTATTTGTTTGTGCAGGTGCGAGGTGACTTGCGTGTAGTCTCCTACTGGATAGATACCTTGGTTCTCAAAAATGAGGGAAATACTTACGCTACTTTACTGCATTACCCTTTCCTCTTCAAGGGAAAACCGACGCAGTGCTTAAGCGGTAGCATCCATCTCCAAAGCACCGTCATGATCACCATCGTCACCGGCTTGACACCTTGATCTCCATTGAAGCATCGTTATCGTCTTGACAACTATTGCTTCTACGACTATCGTTACTGCTTAGTGATAAAGTAAAGCAATTACATGGCGATTGCATTTCATATAATAAAGCAACAACAATATGGCTCCTGCCAGTTGCCGATAACTGTGTTAAAAAACATGATCATCTCAAACAATAAAATTTAGCATCATGTCTTGACCATATCACATCACAACATGCCCTGCAAAAATAAGTTAGACATCCTCTACTTTGTTGTTGCAAGTTTTATGTGGCTGCTATGGGCTGAGCAAGAACTGTTCTTACCTACGCATCAAAAACCACAACGCGGTATAGTGATTGCTTTTTGATTTTCAGAAAGAACCCTGTTCATTGAATCCGATTCAACTAAAGTTGGAGAAACTGACACCCACCAGCCACCTATGTGCGAAGCATGTTGGTAGAACCAGTCTCGCGTAAGCATACATGTAATGTTGGTCTGGGCCGCTTCATACACAATACTACCGAATCAAGAAACAACTAGTGGCGGCAAGCAATATGTATATACCCACGCCCACAACTCCTTTGTGTTCTACTCGTCCATATAACATTTACGCATAGACCTGGCTCGGATGCCACTGTTGGGGAATGTGGTAATTTCAAAAAAAAAAATCCTACGCACACGCAAGATCATGGTGATGCATAGCAACGAGAGGGGAGAGTATTGTCTACGTACCCTCGTAGACTGTAAGAGGAAGCGTTATGACAACGCGGTTGATGTAGTCGTACATCTTCACGATCGAAAGATCTTAGTACTGAAAGTATGGCACCTCCGCGATCTGCACACGTTCGGCTCAGTGACGTCCCACGAACTCACGATCCAGCAGAGTGTCGAGGGTGAGCTTCGTCAGCATGACGACGTGATGATGATGATGATGATGATGATGATGATGATGATGCTACTGGAACAGGGCTTCACCTAAACACCGCTACGATATGACCGAGGTGGATTATGGTGGAGGGGGGCACCGCACATGGCTAAGAGATCAATGATCAACTTGTGTGTCTATGGGGTGGCCCACTCCCCCGTATATAAAGGAGTGGAGGAGGGGGAGGGCCGGCTCTCTACTATGGCGCGCCCTCGGGAGTCCTACTCCCACCGAGAGTAGGATTCCCCCCCCCTTCCATGTAGTAGGAGTAGGAGAGAAGGAAAGGGAAGAGAGAAGAGAAGGAAGGAGGGGGCGTTGCTGAGGGAGTCCTGGACTAAGGGTTCCTCGGGTGTCCGACCTATTAGATATGGGCCAGACTGATGGGCTGTAAAGATACAAAGATTGAAGACTCTACCCGTGTCCGGATGGGACTCTCCTTGGCGTGGAAGGAAAGCTTGGCGACCAAATATGAAGATTCCTTTCTCTGTAACTGACCTTATGTAACCCTAGACCCCTCCTGTGTCTATATAAACCAGAGGGCTAGGTCTGTAGATATATCCTCATAATCATAGTCAGGCTAGACTTTTAGGGTTTAGCCATTACGATCTCGTGGTAGATCAACTCTTGTAATACTCATATTCATCTAGATCAATCAAGCAAGAAGTAGGGTATTACCTCCATAGAGAGGGCCCGAACCTGGGTAAACATTGTGTCCCCCGTCTCCTGTTACCATCGATCCTAGACGCACAGTTCGGGACCCCTTACCCGAGATCCGCCGGTTTTGACACCGACATTGGTGCTTTCATTGAGAGTTCCACTGTGCCATCGTCAAGAGGTTTGATGGATCCTTCGATCACTTACAATGACGCTGTCCAAGGGGAAGTCTTCCTCCCCGGATAGATCTTCATGTTCGGCGGCTTCGCACTACGGGCCAACTCGCTTGGCCATCTGGAGCAGATCGAAAGCTATGCCCCTAGCCACCAGGTCAGATTTGGAAGCTTGAACTACGTCACAGATATCCAGGGAGACTTGATCTTAGACGGATTCGAGACCACGGCAGCCGCTCCCTACCACCACGATGAACATAACGTAAATCTATTGTCGGTCCATACGCAGGAGATAGTACCTGTAGCTGCTCTGGCCATAGATCCGAAGCAGATCACGCCATCCAAAGATGGGAATCTCAACCCCGCTGCAGAAGCTGTAGACTCAGCAGCGTTGGAGCCGCACACATACTTAACTTCTAGTGACATCTATGTCACCGGAGCTACAGACTCGTCTCCGGCTACAGGTTCTGAACCTTGTGCGTCTGTGTACGTCGAGCTTGATCGGTCATCGATCGTCGAAATCTTCTCCGCGGACATCTTCCGACACTCGCCTTTGGGCGACGTGCTAAACTCGTTAAGAGCACTATCTTTAGCGAGAGGCTCACAGCCGAATTGTGTCCGGTTCGAGCCGGAGGCTGATGATGGAAAATTTCACTTCCCACCCACCACCCACTACATAGCCACTGTCGAAGACTTAACTGACATGCTCGATTACGGCTCCTACGACATCGACGGTATGGACGATGATGCCGGAGAAGAAGAGGCCCAGAACCCGCCGTTCACCGGATGATGGACGGCCACTTCCTCGTGTGATGTATACATGGTGGATGCACCAAAAGAGAATAGCGGCGATGACAAGGAAGATCCAGTTGAGGATAAACCTCCCGAGATACAATCAAAGCATCGGCGTTAGCGGCACCACTCTAAGTCACGCCGCAGTAAAGACGCAACACCGGCACGGGAGAAGATAACACTCCGGAAGGTGCCAAAGACAACGAAGACCCGTTGACGTAGCTACTGAACGGGATGAACAGGAAGATGGGCAGGTTAGCCCTGGTAAACAGGCCACACACGAAGACTAGAAGGACAGTAATTATCTTCCGCTCTCTGAGGATGAGGCGAGCCTCGGCACTGAGGATTTCATCGTGCCTGAGGAACCTCTTGAGCGGGGGCGCTTCAAGCGTCAGCTAATAGCCACTGCAAGGATCCTGAAAAAGAAGTAGCAGCAGCTTCAAGCTGACCAAGATCTGCTCAACGATAAATGGACCGATGTCCTAGCAGCCGAAGAATACGGCCTCAAGTGCCCAGCCAAAAGCTACCTGAAGCGCAAATTGCTACCTCAGTTCGACGACGAGGCGCCAGAACACATACCACCATTGCGCAATGCGGCTGACCGACCACCACGTGGTCGGGATAAAAAGGCAACTCAAGCCGAGCACCAGCCCGCCTTGCCTCATCGCAAAGGCAGAGGTAAATCAGCTCGTGGTCATACATATGACCTTCGGCAGGACCTGAACAATAAAGCAGGACATACCAGATCGATCTACGGATCGCGAGGACGTGCCCCGACACGCGACGACGGCCATCTATTTGGACGTAACAAACCTAGTCATGCGCGGGCTGAAAGCCGCAGACGGACTCCATCAGAGCTACGTCGCGATACGGCCTGATATAGAGGCACCGCACACCCTCATTGCTTCATCAACGAAGTCATGGAACATGAATTCCCCGAAGGGTTCAAACCCATGAATATAGAATCATACGATGGAACCACAGACCCCGCGGTATGGATCGAAGACTTCATTCTCTATATTCATATGGCCCGCGGTGATGACCTTCATGCCTTTAAATACCTCCCCCTGGAACTCAAAGGACCAGCCCGACACTAGTTGAACAACCTGCCCGAAAATTCCATCGGCAGCTGGGAGGACTTGGAAGAAGCCTTCCTTGATAACTTCCAAGGTACATATGTTCGACCTCCGGACGCTGATGACTTAAGCCATATAGTTCAACAGCCTGGAGAGTCTGCCAGGAAATTCTGGACTAGGTTCTTAACTAAAAAGAACCAGATCGTTGACTGTCCAAATGCCGAAGCCCTAGCGGCCTTTAAGCACAGCATCCGCGACGAATGGCTTGCCCACCACCTCGGCCAAGAGAAGCCAAAGTCCATGGCGGCCCTCACGGCACTCATGACCCGCTTTTGTGAGGGCGAGGATAGTTGATTGGCCCATAGCAAAAACAATGCAAGCGACGCCGGCACCCCTGAAGCTAAAAATAGCAACGACAAGTCTCGACGCAACAGATACAAGCGTCGAAACAACAATGACAACACCGAGGATACGGCGGTCAATGCCGGATTCAGTGGCTCTAAGTCCGGTCAGTGGAAGAAGCCGTTCAAAAAGAACAATTCGGGCTCATCTAGCTTGGACCGCATACTTGATCGTCCGTGCCAGATTCACGTCACCCCAGACAAACCACCCAATCATACCAATAGAGATTGTTGTGTTTTTAAACAGGCCAACAAGTTAAATGTCGAAAGGAAGGATAAGGGATCGCAAAGCGAAGACGACGACGAGGAGCCCCGGCCGCCGAACACAGGGGAACAGAAGAAGTCCCCCCCCCCCCCCAGGTCAAAACGGTGAACATGATATACGCTACCCACATCCCCAAGAGGGAGCGCAAGCGCGCACTCAGGGACGTCTATGCGATAGAGCCAGTCGCCCCAAAATTTAATCCATGGTCGTCATGCCCGATCACTTTTGATCGCCAGGATCATCCGACTAGTATTCGTCACGGCGGTTCAGATGCACTGGTCCTAGACCAATAATTGATGGGTTCCACCTGACGCGAGTCCTGATGGATGGTGACAGCAGCCTCAACTTTCTCTATCAGGATACAATGCGCAAAATGGGCATTAACCCATCACGGATCAAGCCCACAAAGACTACCTTTAAAGGAGTCATATCGGGCATGGAGGCCCACTGTATGGGCTCAATCACGCTAGAGGTTGTCTTCAGATCTACAGACAACTTCCGAAGCGAGGAGTTAATCTTCAATATCGTCCCCTTTTGCAGCGGCTACCACGCACTGCTTGGACGAACCGCATTTGCTCGATTGAACGTGGTGCCACACTACGCTTATCTCAAACTCAAGATGCACGGACCACGCGGCGTCATAACAGTTAATTGAAACACGGAATGCTCCCTCCGCACCGAGGAGCACACCGCTGCCTTAGCGGCAGAGGTACAGGGCGGCCTTTTCAAGCAGAACCTCAATTTGGCGGCCGATCCCCCGGACACTGTCAAGAGAGTCCGAACCATTCTGCAGCAGGACAGCACGGCTCGTCAAGAGCTCAACTAGCAATTTGGCCTCCATCCCAGTCCTGACCAAGTGGCGGCAATTGTACCGCGCGTACATAATTACGCACTAAAAGTACCATGGACACGGATGGAGGCATGACCAGCTTGTGATCCGCAATATGGCTCGACCGCCCCGGCACACATACTTTCACTATTTCCCTTTTTTCACAGGCCTTTCCTGATGGCTTGACCATCGATTCTTTTCGAAGGATAAAAACACCAAGATGACAAGAAGCATGGACGTACTGGGGAATCTTTAGGTGGTTTCTTTAACGATCCCTTTACCTGTTTTCAGGACCCACACGCGGCTCTCCCTTTGTTAAGGCGTCGTAAATAGCCTTCTGCTTATTGCACTACTTGTATAAATGCGCTTTAATGCACCAATGAAATTATATAATAGAAACAGTTTGCGGCCCAAATTTTACGGCTCTAGCTTACCACTTTTTCTTCTTTTTCTTCCTTTTTGTCTTTTCTTTTTTGGTAACTCTATCAGATAACACCCGTACACTCTGGTGCGTTTCAATTTTCCAGGGGCTTCATAGCGCCCCACAACATGGCAACAAAAGTCCGAACACTTTTATAGAACAGTTCGGCACCCCGAATTTAGCACTATATGCATTGGCTCTGAATCATGTCTTTGGTCAATAGTTGGGTTGCCCGGCTCCTGTGCTTACTGATAACCCACAAGTATAGGGGATCGCAACAGTTTTCAAGGGCAGAGTATTCAACCCAAATTTATTAATTCGACACAAGGGGAGCCAAAGAATATTCTCAAGTATTAGCAGCTAAGTTGTCAATTCAACCACACCTGGAAGCTTAATATCTGCAGCAAAGTGTTTAGTAGCAAGTAATATGATAGTAGTGGTAACGATAGCAAAAGTAATGGTAGCAAAAGTAATATTTTTGGGGTTTTGTAGTGATTGTAACGGTAGTAGCGGAAAAGTAAATAAGCGAAGAACAATATATGGAAAGCTCGTAGGCATTGGATCGATGCTGGAGAATTATGCCGGATGCGATCGATCATGTAACAGTCATAACCTAGGGTGACACAGAACTAGCTCCAGTTCATCAATGTAATGTAGGCATGTATTCCGAATATAGTCATACGTGCTTATGGAAAAGAACTTGCATGACATCTTTTGTCCTACCCTCCCGTGGCAGCGGGGTCCTATTGGAAACTAAGGGATATTAAGGCCTCCTTTTAATAGAGTACCAGACCAAAGCATTAACACATAGTGAATACATGAACTCCTCAAACTACGGTCATCCCCGGTAAGTATCCTGATTATTGTCACTTCAGGGTTAACGGATCATAACACATAATAGGTGACTATAGACTTGCAAGATAGGATCAAGAACTCTCATATATTGATTAAACATAATAGGTTCAGATCTGAAATCATGGCACTCGGGCCCTAGTGACAAGCATTAAGCATAGCAAAGTCATAGCAACATCAATCTCAGAACATAGTGGATACTAGGGATCAAACCCTAACAAAACTAACTCGATTACATGATAAATCTCATCCAAGCCATCACCGTCCAGCAAGCCTATGATGGAATTACTCACGCATGGCGGTGAGCATCATGAAATTGGTGATGGAGGAAGGTTGATGATGACGATGGCGACGGATTCCCCTCTCCGGAGCCCCGAACGGACTCCAGATCAGCCCTCCCGAGAGAATTTAGGGCTTGGCGGCGGCTCCGTATCGTAAAACGTGATGAACCCTTCTCTCTGGGTTTTTTCTCCCCGAAAGTGAATATATGGAGTCAAGGTTGAGGTTGGTGGAGCGTCAGGGGGCCCACGAGGTAGGGGGCGCGCCCAAGGGGTAGGGCGCGCCCCCTACCCTCATGGATAGATGGTGGGCCCCCTGACGTGGATCTTCCTTCCAGCATTTTTTATATATTTCAAAATAATTCTCCATTGATTTTCAGGTCATTCCGAGAACTTCTATTTCTGCACAAAAATAACACCATGGCAATTCTGCTGAAAACAGCGTCAGTCCGGGTTAGTTCCATTCAAATCACGCAAGTTAGAGTCCAAAACAAGGGAAAAAGTGTTTGGAAAAGTAGATACGACGGAGACGTACCAACTACCCCAAGCTTAAACATTTGCTTGTCCTCAAGCAACTCAGTTGATAAACTGAAAGTGATAAAGAAAAACTTTACAAACTCGGTTTGCTCTTGTTGTTGTAAATATGTAAAGCGAGCATTCAAGTTTTCAGCAAAGATTATGAACTAACCATATTCACAATAACACTTAGGTCTCATGTTTACTCATATCAATGGCATAATCAACTAGCGAGCAATAATAATAAATCTCGGATGACAACACTTTCTCAAAATAATCATGATATGATATAACAAGATGGTATCTCGCTAGCCCTTTCTGAGACCACAAAACATAAATGCAGAGCACCTTTAAAGATCAAGGACTGACTAGATATTGTAATTCATGGTAAAAGAGATCCAGTCAAGTCATACTCAATGTAAACTAACAGTAATGGATGCAAATGACAGCGCTGCTCTCCAACTGGTGCTTTTTAATAAGAGGATGGTGACTCAACATAAAAGTAAATGGATAGGCCCTTCGTAGAGGGAAGCAGGGATTTGTAGAGGTGCCATAGCTCGGTTTTGAAATAGATATGAATAATATTTTGAGCGGTATACTTTCATTGTCAACATAACAATCGAGAGATTTTGATATCTTCCATGCTACACACATTATAGGCGGTTCCCAAACAGAGTGGTAAAGTTTATACTCCCCCTCCACCAACAAGCATCAATCCATGGCTTGCTCGAAACAACGAGTGCCTCCAACTAACAAGAGTCCCGGGGGAGTTTTGTTTGCAATTATTTTGATTTGATTTGCATAAAGCATGGGACTGGGCATCCCGGTGACCAGCCATTTTCTCATGAGTGAGGAGCGGAGTCCACTCCTCTTGAGAATAACCCGCCTAGCATGGAAGATACAGACAACCCTAGTTGATACATGAGCTATTCGAGCATACAAAATAGAATGTTTATTTGAAGGTTTAGAGTTTGGCACATACAAATTTACTTGGAACGGCAGGTAGATACCGTATATAGGTAGGTATGGTGGACTCATATGGAATAACTTTGGGGTTTATGGAATTGGATGCACAAGCAGTATTCCTGCTTAGTACAGGTGAAGGCTAGAAAAAGACTGGGAAGCGACCAGCTAGAGAGCGATAACAGTCATGAACATGCATTAAAATTAATCAACACCGAATGCAAGCATGAGTAGGATATAATGCACCATGAACATAAATATCGTAGAGGCTATGTTGATTTTGTTTCAACTACATGCGTGAACATGTGCCAAGTTAAGCCACTCGAATCATTCAAAAGAGGATACCACCCTATCATACCACATCACAACCATTTTAATAGCATGTTGGCATGCAAGGTAAACCATTATAAGCTCCTAGATAATTAAGCATGGCATAAGCAACTATAATTTCTAATTGTCATTGCAAACATGTTTATTCATAATAGGCTGAATCAGGAACGATGAACTAATCATATTTACAAAAACAAGAGAGGTTGATTTCATACCAGCTTTTCTCATCTCAATAAGTTCATCATATAATCATCATTATTGCCTTTCACTTGCACGACCGAATAGTGTGGATAATAATAATAGTACATGTGCATTGGACTAAGCTGGAATCTGCAAGCATTCAATTCAAGAGAGAAGACAAGGTAATATAGGATCTTTGTTAGATCAACAATAATGCATATGAGAGCCACTCAACATTTTCATTATGGTCTACTCCTCTCGACCCCCAAAGAAAAGAAAAGAAGTAAAACTATTTACACGGGAAAGCTCCCAACAAGCAAAAGAAGAACAGGAAATCTTTTTGGGTTTCCTTTTTAATTACTACCACTACAACATGGAAAGTAAACTAACTAAAAGCTACAACTATTTTTTTTCTTAGGTTTATCAAACACACAAGAAGAAAGCATAAAAAGGAAAATAAACTAGCATGGATATTTCAATGAAAAAGTATGAGCACCGACAACTAGCATGAGTGTGTGAACAGGAATGTAATGTCAGTGAGAAATACGTACTCCCCCAAGCTTAGGCTTTTGGCCTAAGTTGGTCTATGGCCACGGTTGTCCTAGCGGATATCCAAAGTTGTAGCTGGGGTCGTACTGAGATGCAGCGGCAATTTCTTGGTGAGTTGCAGCTTGGAGGCGAGCTGTCTCCGCCTCCTCTCATACACGGTCGCCTCCTCCCTGGTTATAACATATCTCGCTTTTGCCTGAAAGTCAAAGAAAGTGGGAGCAGGGAGAGCGACGTGATAGGTGTGTCGTCTGTCAAAGATTAGTCGGTACTAGAGAAACTGATCGTTCCTCTCAACAAACCGATGACGAGCCATGGCCTCATAATCTAAATAAACAGGATGCAACTCAATATCATACCCACGTATGGGTATGTCAAGAAAATTAGCTAGATGGTTTGCATAAATTCCACCAAAGAAATCCCCATTAATTCTATTATTATGCAACCTACGCGCAACAATGGCTCCCAAATTATAATGTTTATCTCCTAATACAGCACTCCTGAGAACACTGAGGTCAGGGACACACATGTGACATGCTTCATCCTTACCATTTATGCACCTACCTATGAAGAGAGCAAAATAATGTATAGCAGGAAAATGAATGCTCCCTATGGTAGCTTGTGTTATATCTCTAGATTCCTCCACAGTTATACTAGCAAGAAAATCTCTAAACTCAGATTTGCGAGGTTCACTAGGACTACCCCATTGCGGGAGTTTACAAGCAGTGCTAAAATCTTCTAAGTCCATAGTATAAGAATTTTCATAAAGATCAAACAGGACAGTCTGAGAATTGCGTGATGATGAAAACTTAAACCTTCTCACAAATGAGTCAGTTAAATAGAGGTATTGACGACACTTATCTGCCTCGAAGCTCTCCAGATCAGCATTACGCACATATGCGTCAAATTCCTCCTTGATTCCTACTCGAACCATGACGTCCTCTGACGGCCATTCACAAGGCCGCACTTGAGCGTCCCTCGGTGGTTCATCGTCTGCATCGCGTATTGTGAGCCTGGGTCCTTGCTTCCTTGAAGGACCACCTTGATACATTTTCCTAAACATATTTCTTCCTCTGAAAAATTTCTAAATTTTTTAGTAACTTCAAATAAAAGTGAACCAAGCTCAGCAAAATTGATAGCAACTACTCCTACAAGTGCCTAGAGGCCATATCATGCACTAAAACTACTTTTGACCATATAAATTTGACATGCAATCTCAAGGACAGGGTCACCTAAGCAGCACAAATTTGCAATGAATAAAGCACTAGAACAAAAACTAATTGGACCATTGGAGGAGTCACATACCAAAGAATAATCCCCCAAAGCAGTTTTGTGAATGGAGCTTTGAGCTAGGAGATCGAAAATGGCAGCAAGATGAGCTTGGACTCGGGTTTGAGCTGGTTGGTGATTTTTGTGGGAGAAAGAAAGAGTGTGTGGTAGCTGGAATAAGTGGAGGGGAGCCACCATGGGCCCACGAGGCAGGGGGCGCGCCCAGGGGGGTAGGGTGCGCCCTGGACCCTCGTGGCCAGGTGCTTGCTCTACCTGCTGTGTTCTCAGTGCCAGATATTCTTAAATATTCTATAAAAATTCATATTTAATTTTTGGGGCATTTGGAGAACTCTTATTTTCGGGGTATATTTTATTGCATTGATAATTCAGAAAACAGACAGGAAAATACTATTTTTGCTTTATTTAATATAAATGACAGAAAGTAAAAAGAGGATACAAAAAGTTGTGTTTTCTAAATTCATCCATCTCATGCTCATCAAAAGGAATCCACTAACAAGGTTGATCAGGTCTTGTTAACAAACTCATTTCGAATAACATGAAACCAGAGAATTTTCGAATAAAATTAGGTTACCTCAACGGGATATGCATGTCCCCAACAATAAGAATATCATATTTCTTCTTGATAGTAGGTAGAGGAAATTCAAAACCTCCAAAAATAATCGATGGAATTTTGCAATAGAATTGATACTGTGGACTTGAGGTTGTTTCCTCGGAAAGTGTACCGTATGCTCATTATCATTAACATGAAAAGTGACATTGCCTTTAGTGCAATCAATAACAGCCCCTGCAGTATTCAAAAAGGGTCTTCCAAGAATAATAGACATACTATCGTCCTCGGGAATATGAAGAATAACAAAGTCCATTAAAATAGAAACATTCGCAACCACAACAGGCACATCCTCACAAATACCGACAGGTATAGCAGTTAATTTGTCAGCCATTTGCAAAGGTATTTCAGTAGGTGTCAACTTATTTAAATCAAGTCTATGATATAAAGAGAGAGGCATAACACTAACACCGGCTCCAAGATCACATAAAGCAGTTTTAACATAGTTTCTTTTAATGGAGCATGGTATAGTTGGTACTCATGGATCTCCAAGTTTCTTTGGTATTCCACCCTTAAAAGTATAATTAGCAAGCATGGTGGAAATTTCAGCTTCCGGTATATTTCTCTTATTAGTAACAATTTCCTTCATATATTTAGCATAAGGATTCATTTTAAGTATATCAGTCAAACGCATATGCAAAAAGATAGGTCTAATCATTTCAGCAAAGCGCTCAAAATCCTCATCATCCTTTTACTTGGATGGTTTAGGAGGAAAGGGCATGGGTTTCTGAACCCATGGTTCTCTTTCTTTACCGTGCTTCCTAGCAACAAAGTCTCTCTTATCATAACGTTGATTCTTTGATTGTGGGTTATCAAGATCAACAGCAGGTTCAATCTCTACATCATTGTCATCGCTAGGTTGAGCATCAACATGAACATCATCATTAACATTATCACTAGGTTCATGTTCATTACCAGATTGTGTTTCAGCATCAAAGATAGAAATATTATTGGGATTCTCAGGTGTGTCTACAATAGGTTCACTAGAAGCATGCAAAGTCCTATCATTTTTCTTTCTCTTCTTTTTAGAATGACTAGGTGCATCAATATTATTTCTCTAAGAATCTTGCTCAATTCTCTTAGGATGACCCTCAAGATACAAAGGTTCCTGAGTCACTTACCTCCTCTAGTTGTGACTCTAACGGCATAGTCATTATTCTTACTATTCAATTCATTGAGCAAATCATTCTGAGCTTTAAGTACTTGTTCTACTTGAGTGGTAACCATAGAAGCATGTTTACTAATAAGTTTAAGTTCACCTTTAACATTAGCCATATAATCACTCAAGTGTTCAATCATGTAAGCATTATGTTTCAATTGTCTACCAACATAAGCTTTAAAATCTTCTTGCTTAACCATAAATTTATCAAATTCATCCAAACGTTGGCTAGCAAACTTAGCAGGAGGGATTTCAGCTTTATCATATCTATAGAGAGAATTTACCTTTACTACCTGTGTCAGGTTATCAAGACCATGTATTTCTTCAACAGGCGGCAAATTAAGACCATGTATTTCTTCAATAGGTGGTAAATTCTTAACATCTTCAGCTTTAATACCTTTTTCTTTCATAGATTTCTTTGTCTCTTGCATATCTTCAGGACTGAGAAATAGAATACCCCTTTTCTTTGGAGTTGGCTTAGGAGTTGGTTCAGGAAGTGTCCAATTATTTTCATTAGTCAACATATTATTCAATAAAATTTCAGCTTGATCAACTGTTCTTTCCTTGAAAACACAACCAGCACAACTATCCAGGTAATCTCTGGAAGCATCGGTTAGTCCATTATAAAAGATATCAAGTATTTCATTTTTCTTGAAAGGATGATCAGGCAAAGCATTAAGTAATTGGAGAAGCCTCCCCCAAGCTTGTGGGAGACTCTCTTCTTCAATTTGCACAAAATTACATATTTCTCTTAAAGCAGCTTGTTTCTTATGAGCGGGGAAATATTTAGCAGAGAAGTAGTAAATCATATCCTCGGGACTACGCACACAACCAGGATCAAGAGAATTAAACCATATCGTAGCATCACCCTTTAATGAGAACAGAAATAATTTAAGGATATAATAGTAGCGAGTTTTCTCATCATTAGTGAACAGGATAGCTATATCATTTAATTTAGTAAGATGTGCCACAACAGTTTCAGATTCATAGCCATAGAAAGGATCGGATTTAACCAAAGTAATTATCTCAGGATCGACAGAAAAATCATAATCCTTAGCAGTAACAAAGATAGATGAAGTAGCATAAGCAGGATCATATTTCATTCTAGCATTCAGAGTTTTTTCTTTAAGCTTAGCTAATAACTTCTTAAGATCACTCCTATCATTGCAAGCAAGAAAGTCTCTAGTAGTTTCTTCATCCATAACATAACCCTCGGGAACAACAGGTAATTCATATCTAGGGGAGAATCTTCATCATCACTTTCATCAATATTATCAGTTTCAATAATTTCATTCTCTCTAGCCCTAGCTAGTTGTTCATCAAGAAATTCACCAAGTGGCACAGTAGTATCAAGCATAGAAGTAGTTTCATCATAAGTATCATGCATAGCAGAAGTGGCATCATCAATAACATGCGACATATCAGAATTAATAACAGAAGTAGGTTTAGGTGTCGCAAGCTTACTCAAAACAGAAGGTGAATCAAGTGCAGAGCTAGATGGCAGTTCCTTACCTCCCCTCGTAGTTGAGGGAAAAATCTTGGTTCTTTGATCTTTCAAGTTCTTCATAATGATAAGCATGTATAAATCCCAAGTGACTCAAAGAATAGAGCTATGCTCCCCGGCAACGGCGCCAGAAAATGTTCTTGATAACCCACAAGTATAGGGGATCGCAATAGTTTTTGAGGGTAGAGTACTCAACCCAAATTTATTGATTCGACACAAGGGGAGCCAAAGAATATTCTCAAGTATTAGCAGCTGAGTTGTCAACACCTGGAAACTTAATATCTGCAGCAAAGTGTTTAGTAGCAAGTAATATGATAGTAGTGGTAACAATAGCAAAAGTAACGGTAGCAAAAGTAATATTTTTGGGGTTTTGTAGTGATTGTAATAGTAGCAGCGGAAAAGTAAATAAGCGAAGAACAATATATGGAAAGCTCGTAGGCATTGGATCGGTGATGGAGAATTATGACGGATGCAATTGATCATGTAACAGTCATAACCTAGGGTGACATAGAACTAGCTCCAGTTCATCAATGTAATGTAGGCATGTATTCCGAATATAGTCATACGTGCTTATGGAAAAGAACTTGCATGACATCTTTTGTCCTACCCTCTCGTGGCAGCGGGGTCCTATTGGAAACTAAGGGATATTAAGGCCTCCTTTTAATAGAGTACCGGACCAAAGCATTAACACATAGTGAATACATGAACTCCTCAAACTACGGTCATCACTGGTAAGTATCCTGATTATTGTCACTTCGGGGTTAACGGATCATAACACATAATAGGTTACTATAGACTTGCAAGATAGGATCAAGAACTCTCATATATTTATGAAAACATAATAGTTTCAGATCTGAAATCATGGCACTCGGGCCCTAGTGACAAGCATTAAGCATAGCAAAGTCATAGCAACATCAATCTCAGAACATAGTGGATACTAGGGATCAAACCCTAACAAAACTAACTCGATTACATGATAAATCTCATCCAACCCATCACCATCCAGCAAGCCTACGATGGAATTACTCACGCACGGCGGTGAGCATCATGAAATTGGTGATGGAGGAAGGTTGATGATGACGATAGCGACGGATTCCCCTCTCCGGAGCCCCGAACAGACTCCAGATCAGCCCTCCCAAGAGAGTTTAGGGCTTGGCGGCGGCTCCGTGTCGTAAAACGTGATGAATCCTTCTCTCTGGGTTTTTTCTCCCCGGAAGTGAATATATGGAGTCAAGGTTGAGGTTGGTGGAGCGTTAGGGGGCCCATGAGGCAGGGGGCACGCCCCCCACCCTCGTGGACAGGTCGTGGGCCCCCTGACGTGGATCTTCCTTCCAATATTTTTTATATATTCCAAAATAATTCTCCGTTGATTTTCAGGTCATTCTGAGAACTTTTATTTTTGCACAAAAATAACACCATGGCAATTCTGCTGAAAACATCATCAGTCCGGGTTAGTTCCATTCAAATCACGCAAGTTAGAGTCCAAAACAAGGGCAAAAGTGTTTGGAAAAGTAGATACGATAGAGACGTATCACTTACTACCTTATGTTCCGTTGTATCGGCTAGGGTAGTAAAGGGAGATCTACTGCGATTGTGCCCTGGTTTACCCAAGTGAGCGCCTCAATAGAGAAAGCCGAAAACTGACTGTCATGATGCGGCGAGAGCCGGTCAGCTCTTCGGAGGTCTCAAATCCTTAGAGATTTTTTCCGCATTGCGCGAGGGATTGGTACTTACCCGATCAAGTGTTTACAGCATCCTAGTCCGGATACTAGGGGCTGCGCCTATATTTCTATTGTCAAACTCCTATGGCTAAGTGAGGGTGCTAAAGCCGCATAGTCCGATTGCCTCATTCTTCGCGCTAAACACCTCCTTCAAGGACCAAACAATTGGATCAAGAGTGTTTAGATTACATCCCGAACACCCCCGTATTTCCTACATGGGGGCAGAAGCCGACGACTGGCCAACTCTCAGATTTCACATAACACGGTCGCGCAGGAGGAGAATTTTTTTTAACAAAACATTATATTACATTACGATTTTGTTTCATCATACAAGGCAAAGACAACATGAATGTATTCATTCGAAAATAATGTCTTGTGCACATTGCATTGCTACAATGCGAGACCCCTCCAGGATATCTGAAAAATATCGCTCGGGCGTGCGGTGCTCCTTGCCCTCTGGCGGCCCCTCGGTCGTCAGCTTGACGGCGTCCATCTTCGCCCACCACACCTTGACGCGGCCGAAGGCCATGCGCGCACCTTCAATGCAGGTCGATCGCTTGACGACGTCCAGCCGAGGACAGGAGTTCACCAGCCGCTTCACGAGCCCGAAGTAGCTGTTGGGCATAGCTTCGGCAGGCCACAGCCGAATTATCAAATCCTTCATGGCTAGTTCGGCCCCCCTATGCAGCTCAACCAGCTGCTTTAGCTGATCGGTGAAGGGCACGGGATGCTCTGGCGCAAGGTACTGCGACCAGAACAGCTTCTCCATCGAGCTCTCTTCTTCGGCTCGAAAGAATTCCGTAGCGTCGGACACACTGCATGGCAGATCTGCAAATGCCCCTGGAGAACTCCGAATCCGGGTTAGTAAGAAATACTTCTTCACATACTTTCTTTGCATACTAAATGCCTTACCCACCGCGATCTTCTTGGCCTCCTGGATCTCCTGGAGGGCACCCTTGGCTTCAATCCGGGCCGCTTCCGCGCTTTGACGAGCCTTGGCAAGTTCGGTCTCTCGAGCCGAAACATCACCCTCCAACGTCTCATACTTCTTCACAGTGTCCTGGAGATGGACCTTGTTCAGCCGGGCCTTAAGATTCTTACGAGCGGCCTGCTCCTTGACAGCTTTCCCCTCAACTTCGGCCGGGGCCTTTTTAAGGGCCTCGACCTCGGTCGTCGCCCCTACACATATCATGACACTACAGTTAATATATGTCATTTATTCTTTCCGAATGTATAGCGCGTCATTACATACCTTGTTGGTCTTCCAGCTGCTTCCTCGTTTGGCCGAGCTCCTCCTCGGCCCACTCCAGTCTCTGCGTCAGGCCGGAGACTTCGGCAGTGTGTGAGGTCGCGGCCAGCAACGAAGCCTGCGTATTCACATCAGACACATTTTAGTTAGTTTCCTGCGAAATTTCATCGATCCTTTGTCTGGCTTTTTTTTCGAACACCGGACAGTGTCTCAGGGGCTACTGTCTATATTGGGATTTTCCCTGTTAGTTGCTTACCTCAAAACCTGTCAACAGGCCGCTGCAGGCTTCGGTCAGTCCGCTCTTGACGGACTGAACCTTCTCAATCACCGTACCCATAAGGATACGATGTTCTTCCAAAATGGAAGCGCCTCGTAACGCTTCATGTAGATTATCCGGTGCCTCTAGTTGGACAGAGGTCATCGGTGGAACAGGCACACCCCCTTCTTTCGAAGGAGGTTGTTCACTGGATCCCGGAGCCACATGGGTCTCCGAATCATATTCGGCTGGGGGCCGAACTAACCAAGGCCCCCAGTCGCCATGGGGATCTACTCCCCCATGTGTCCGGAAGCTGAGGTCTTGCTTCCTGGCGCCACCATGACGGCCTCCTGAACCTCTCCATGGCCTGGGAAGGTCCTTTGGGACAGCACCTCATCATCTCCCTTGGCCTTGGGAGAGTAAGCGGCCGGCGGCGTCTCGCTGGCCATTGCCTTTGAATCCAATGAGCCTCTTGATGAGGATCGCTGGGAGCTGTCATGGGACGAACTGCAATAACATGATTAACCATATTAATATCATAGAGTGGAGAGGCTGGATAAATAGACGAGTGCGGGTTCTTAGTACTCACGATGCGGCCAGGGGCTTGTTCTGAGGCCTTCGCTCTGGGCTGCTGTCGACATCCTAGGTAGAGTTATCTGCGAGAGGGCCTTTCCCCCTCTTGGGTGCCTCCGCCTCCAGATTTGTGGAGGCCTCCCTCTTCCTCCTCCCCCCATCAGGGGAAGAGTCCTCATCCTCCTCATCGTCGTCTTCGGCGGCGGAGGAGCGGGTCTTGTCTTCGGACATCACGTCCGAAGTGCCCTTGCGGCGGGGGCCACTCCGGACCCCCTTGGCCTTCTTCTCCGGTGCCTTATAGGGCGCCGGTACCAGCATCTTCGCTAGACGCGGGATGAGTGGTTCCTCAGGTAGCGGAGCCGGACACCGAATCCGCTTCGCCCTCTCCATCCATTCCTGAAGAAGCAATGATAATAAAAGTTCAGATATCCTCCTTGAAACAAGCAAGTAGAGGATGTGTTAAAGACTTACCTCATTGGCGGGGTGGTTAATGTTGTGCCCGCGGTTCAAGTCTGTGGCTGGCGGAGTCTCATTGCCCTTGAAGAGCAACTTCTAGGCATCTTCATGAGTGGTTCCGAAGAGCCTCTCCAAGGTTTGGTGCTTCTTCGGATTGAACTCCCATAGAGGGCGGCTTCGGCTTTGGCATGGGAGGATCCGGTGAACCAGCATCACCTGGATTACGTCAACGAGCTTGATGTTTTTATCCACCATGTTTTGAATGCGCGTTTGCAGCGCTATCAGCTCATCTAACGAAGACCAATTTGGGCCCTTCTCAACCCATGAGGTGAGTTGCGTTGGAGCACTCAACCATGTCCAGATCCGGAGGTCAAGGAAAGTGGATGTCCTCCTCCATCAAGGAGAAGGACATTATCGAGCTTGGGCGCTAGAGCTCAAGAGTGGAAGGGCAGAGGAAGAGAGAAGGCATGGGAGAAGAAGGGGAATCCTTATCCCCTTATAAAGGTAGTGAATATCGAACGCCTCCCCACTCGCCCTAAAACTCGCCTATTCCCAAGGGCTGTGTAAACAACACGGTTGGATTACCCACACCCATATTGATGAGAGTCCCGCAATGAGGGGACACGATCTCTGCTTTGAAAAGACGTGCCAATGGAAACCGCATCTTGAAACGCGGAACGACGGACAAAAACGGTTCGATATAATGACCGAACAGACGTGATGTCATCTTGCGAAAAGTTGTCAGCAGACGGGACTCGTGAAATATTATATTCTCTGCAGTTGTGTGTGGTACTTGTGTTGCAGATCCGAACACATTCATTTTATTCGAAGACTATCTTGGAGTATTTGAAAAGGGGAACCCGCCTTGCAATGCCGAAGACAATCTGCGCGTCGGACACCTCGTCATTGAAGCCTGGTTCAGGGACTACTGAGGGAATCCTGGACTAAGGGTTCCTCGGGTGTCCGACCTATTGGATATGGGCTGGACTGATGGGTCGTAAAGATATAAAGACCGAAGCTCTACCCGTGTCCGGATGGGACTCTCCTTGGCATGGAAGGCAAGCTTAGCGACCAAATATGAAGATTCCTTTCTCTGTAACCGACCTTATGTAACCCTGGACCCCTCCTGTGTCTATATAAACCGGAGGGCTAGGTCTGTAGATATATCCTCATAATCATAGTCAGGCTAGACTTTTAGGGTTTAGCCATTACGATCTCGTGGTAGATCAGAACTCTTGTAATACGCATATTCATCAAGATCAATCAAGCAGGAAGTAGGGTATTACCTCCATAGAGAGGGCCCGAACCTGGGTAAACATTGTGTCCCCCGTCTCCTGTTACCATCGATCCTAGACGCACAGTTCGGGACCCCCTACCCGAGACCCGCCGGTTTTGACACCGACAGCCGCCCCTCCCCCTAGTCCAATTCAGACTAGGCCTTGGGGGGCGCGGCCTGCCCTAGGCAGCCCCTCTCTCTCTCTCCTAAAGCCCATTAGGGCCCATATACTCCCCGGGGAGGGTTCCGGTAACCCCCGATACTCTGGTTAATGCCCGAACTTACCCGGAACCATTCCGATGTCCAAACATAGTCATCCAATATATCGATCTTTATGTCTCGGCTATTTCGAGACTCCTCATCATGTCCGTGATCATATCCGGGACTCTAGACAACCTTCGGTACATCCAAACATATAAACTAATAATATCGATCATCACCGAACGTTAAGCGTGCGGACCCTACGGGTTTGAGAACTATGTAGACATGACCGAGACACGTCTCTGGTCAATAACCAATAGCGGAACCTGGATGTTCATATTGGCTCCCACATATTCTACGAAGATCTTTATCGGTCAAACCGCATAACGATATACGTTGTTCCCTTTGTCATGGGTATGTTACTTGCCCGAGATTCGATCGTCGGTATCTCAATACCTAGTTCAATCTCGTTACCGGCAAGTCTCTTTACTCATTCCATAATGCATCATACCGCAACTAACTCATTAGTCACATTGCTTGCAAGGCTTATATTGATGTGCATTACCGAGAGGGCCCAGAGATACCTCTCCGACAATCAGAGTGACAAATCCTAATCTCGATCTATGCTAACTCAACAAACACTATCGGAGACACCTGTAGAGCACCTTTATAATCACTCAGTTACGTTGTGACGTTTGGTAGCACACAAAGTGTTCCTCCGGTATTCGGGAGTTGCATGATCTCATAGTCATAGGAACATGTATAAGTTATGGAGAAAGCAATAGCAACAAACTAAATGATCATCGTGCTAAGCTAATGGATGGGTCAAGTCAATCACATCATTCTCTAATGATGTGATCCCGTTAATCAAATGACAACTCATGTCTATGGTTAGGAAACATAACCATCATTGATTCAACGAGCTAGTCAAGTAGAGGCATACTAGTGACATTCTGTTTGTCTATGTATTCACACATGTACTAAGTTTCCGGTTAATACAATTCTAGCATGAATAATAAACATTTATCATGATATAAGGAAATATAAATAACAACTTTGTTATTGCCTCTAGGGCATATTTCCTTCAGGTTTTACACTTGCACAATGTGGCATCGGCACCTTGAGGTAGTAGTGTAGGTGCGGGCACAGCTTCGTTGATGGCGGGGAGGATGGGTGCCCCTGATCGACAGGGAGGACCGTGTGCCGCCACTAGCAAACCCGACTGGTGACACGGCTACAAGGGCGGACATCGCGGTTGTGCGACATGGACGGTGACACCTTCATGTGGAGGTGGGCGACTACCGCCGAGCAGTTACAATGAACGCGCATCAAAGCCAAGGTAGCAGATGACGCACGCTAAGAGCATCTCCACTCGTTTGGCCCCCAGGCGCATCTGGCGATGGTGGTTTGGCCCTTCGGCCGGCGCTTTTTTGACCCTGGGGGCGATTTAGTACCCAGACACGCCCCCAGGTTTCGGCCCCAAGACGCGTATAAATTCAAACTTGACCTTTCCTGCTACCCAAAAAACGCCACAAGTTCGGCGATCAACGGCTGCCACACAGTTCGGTGATCACCATGCCACATTTCGACAATCAATCATACTCGAAAGTTCGGCGTTCAAAAGGAAGGACACATAGGCAGGCAATGCATCAAACGGCGGCGTGCTCCTCCGCCGGCGTCGGACTAGCGAGAGTCGGCGTGCTCGGGCTGGTCCGCGTCGGCGTGGCTTCTGTGCTGGGCATCGTGGAGGCATCATCACTCAGGCTTGGCGGTGGCGTTGGGGTCGGTGTGGGAGTTGGCGCGGCCGTCGACGACATCTGGTTCAAGATGAGGCCGCGCTCCGCCAGGTACCACGCCTTGACCTGCTCGTCCATCGTTGACATGTCGCTCCCCATCAGGAATGCCAGGTTGGTGTTCCTCTTCTTCGCGACGACGTTGGTCCGGAGTAGGTCGAGCTTGACGGCATTGTTCGTCATCAACGCTGACCACCGCGCCTCGGATTTCTCTTCCCTCTGGGCGGCGTGGTTCTTGGCATCGGTGATGCACTGCTCGATGGACGCGTGCAGGCACTCGGTAGCCGGTGCGGCGTCCTTCACCATCTTGGCTCATTTGTTGCCGTCAAGGCGCCCATCCGCCGCCCCCGGCGTGGGCGCGTCCGGCTTGTACGTCTCCTTGGCCTTGGCGAGGGTGTGCCAGACATCCCCCCACTTCTCGCACTTCTCGATCCCGGAGAACACGTGGAGGTATTTGAACTCTTGGTTGGTGCTGCTGTCCTCGTGGTACATTGCGAACATCTGAACCATCTGCGCCGAAGAACAAGTGTCGGCGATGCACACGGCGAAAAGAAGCGAGAGCCAGCGTCTGTGCATACCTGACCCTCGATGTTGGCGTTGCTTTCCGGGCGAGCCGCGATCTCCTCGACGATCCCATGCCATTTTGTTGCAGACCATTTGGATGATCGCCCAATGGTTCGACATAGCCTTCGAGCCACGCTTCATGTGGATGGTGGCGAAGTAGGGGTCGACCAACTTGCGCTCGTCGAACTCCGACTTGATGCGCTCCCAGTACGTGTCGGCGTTCTTGTTCGTGCCAGTGATCGGGTTGAGGCCGACGTTCTTCCATGCTTTGGCGAGGCACTCATCTTCTTTGGACGCCCACTTGACGCGCGGCTCGCCGGTCCTGGCCCCCCGCTTCTTCTTTTTCCCTTTCCTCGCCGGTGCAGGCGCCGGCTCCTCCTCCTCCTCTTCCTCCTCCTTCTCCTCCTCGCCGTAGTCGAGCTCGTCGTCCATGTCGCCGGCGAGGTCCATTGTATCGTCTTGCGACTGGAACCCGGGGGAGGCGGCGGCGGCGGCTGAGCCGCTTGTGATGATCCCGTCCATGTCGGCTTCCGTCGCGTCGGGGTTGCCGAAATGCGACGATGAGGCTTGCGAGAAGTGCAGGGTGCCATGGCGCAGAGGCGGCGTCGGGGAAGCGGCGTAAGTCGGCGGCGAGTAGGTGTACGGGGGGTATTGGACGCCGGTGAACGCGGGCGAGGGCGTGCGCTGGTCGGGGTTCAGACCGGAGGGTGAGGCGCACTGGCCATGGAGAAAGGTGGTGTTGGGGTTGAATTCGTCGTGCACGTCGCCGTCGGCGTAGCCAGGCGAGGGTGCGCACCCCCAGGGCTACGACGACGACAAGAAGCTGGCGGCGACCCGTCGCTCTGCTGGCTTCAGGAAGCTTGCGGGTCATGGCCGCTGGGTGGATTCACCATCCCCGCACGGGACGCCTCTGCCTGCTCCGCCGCCTGTCCCGATCCCTCTTAGCGTTGAGCCTGTTTCGCCAGTCGGTGATGACAACCTCCCGGCGCTGAACCTCCGCCTTCCAGTCGGCGTTCGACATGCCCGGTGGTTTTGCCGGCGACGCCCTCGGCTTCTTCTGCTTCGGTTGGGTGGCATCGGCAACGGCAGCGGCACGAGGGGCCGTATACTTCTTCGGCGGCATGGCGACCGGATGGCGGGGAGGAGGAGAATGGCGGGAGAAAAGGGACAGAAGGGGGGTGAAGGGAAATGGAGGGGAAAAGCAGGGGATCGGCGGGAAAAAGTGTCGTCTCTCGCCGACGGAGCGGCCCCGCACGCCTTTTTGCTTCGGCCGACGCCACCAGGCGGCCCCCAAGGGCTTGGGTTCGGCTTGGATTCACCGGGTGTTATTTCAGCCCAAACCGGCGATAGACAAGGGTGACTGGGCCGATTTTTCGATGCCGGCACTAAAAAAAGAAGGGGGGGGGGGGGGGGGGGTGGGTGAGATGCTTTAAGATTCATGCCCCATAATCCAACGGTTCTGTAGTTTGCTGGAAATCTCCCAAAAAATGACATCAGCTGAATAGCAATCTCGGTTACGCCTAACAAAAATAAAATGGCTGGCTAAAAACTGACGTCAGCTAAATAGCATTTCCCTTTGTTTTTCAGTTATGCCTGATAGAAAAGAGAAATGGCACAGCAGGCCTGTTATTTCAAAACAGAAGGGAATCAACTAGAGTAACAAATGTGAGATGCAACATTCTCATTTATTCTCACTTCAAACATCACCAGCTAATCTCCCGACCACAAAAGAACCGAAAGCAAAGTCGAAGCAACTTCCACCCGTCATGGAACTCGGGCTACATTCCAACTAAACAAGTTGAACAACATAGCTAACATTTTCATGCAGTGTCACGGTAACACAATGTATCAAAATTGAGGTGATATGAACTACATCGGCACCTTCACATCCTACAGGCTACAGCAAACCATATAGTGTCAAAGCACCAACTACACAATTCTACAGAGCGGTGAAGTAAATATATATCTCAAACTTTGCTGCTTCACTACTCTGACTTTAGGCATGGTCGCAACCAAACCAAAACGCTGGATCATATGATGTACATTGGCAACTCAAAAACCTTGACGGCAAGGGTACATCTTTGCACATAATGACCGAACACATGAAGTTCCTCTGTTTCTGGGCCGGTTAACAGATGCTACTGCAGCCGCTTAGGCTGGAGATGACAGGCCAAGGCAAATCAAAAACTGCAATTCCGTGGTGCACATCCACTAGCCATTAATTTGGGGGAAGATTTGCGATATCTTCATAAAAACATCCATGACCTAGCATCAGAGACATCCAAGTGAAAGAGAAGCGAAGTGAGTTTGATCATAAAGTTAACATGTGAGCTGACGACCCAACTTAACTAAATTAGAAAATACCTCTTGGTCATTTTGGTATTTTACAATATTCAGAGGGTTCTGCGAGCACTGCATCAAAAAGATGTCATGTCAGAATAAGCAAATGACTAGGGATAACTGGATATATCCACTCCAAATGCTTTCAACTTGAAAATACCATTAACTTTGAGAATGGCAAGTGGGTCCAGGTCCCACATGTCATTAAAACATCCAGTGGCATTTTCAGCAACACAAACTTTGTAGTGGCATAAATCCAAGTTTCCAAATAACTATGCAGTCCAACAAAGTTTGTACAGAACTTACATCCATGATGGCCGTTTGAATTTTTGGATTCTGGAATGCAACAGCAACTTCTGGGTTCGCCATTATTTTCGCTACAACTTCCTCTGGAGTCATGCCAACTTGCGCTGTACAAGCAATTAAAAAACTTCAGAATTCACATGTAATCATTTCAATTCGAAATCAAATTTAAGAGTCTTATAGCAAAAATAAAAGCTGATTCAGGGAAGAATGAAGTCGTAAACTCGTAATTCAAATCTCCTCAACAATTTCCATCACCTACCAAGTAGTATAGTAATAACCCCAAAAATAGGAGCACGTGGCAAGCTATGATAGGCATTTATAGAACAAGAAAATAGTAAGGGTACAAAAAGAACTAAAAACATGGGAGCATGCATCGACGCTATGCTAGGCATTTAGTAAGAAAATGGTAACGCTATTAGACACTAAATGTTCAATACTCCCTCTGTTCCCCAATCTAGTGCGCATAGTATTTTTCACGAAAATTCCACTTTGTAGTGACTAGTGTGTATCAGCACCCGCTGGCAATTCTAGTCCCGCGCCGCACGGACGCACTCGGTTTTCTCTCCCTCCTCTCTTTCCTTTGTTCGCTCTATCCCCTCCTCCTGCACGCGATGCGTCGCCTCCTTGAAGCTTGCGCCACCGTCTGAGAAGGCGACACAGCCATGCAGGCCGTCGGGATTGGACCAGCAGCGGTGGAAATTCAAGGAGATAGAGGAAGAAGTTGACGGATGGTGCCATGGGTGGGAAGAGGCGCCACCTGACGGCACCACAGGCAGGAAGAGGGGGAGTCACCTAATGATGGCGCCACGGGCAGGAGGAGCCACCTGACAATGGTGGCGTTAGGGACTGGCTGGACGCCGTCAACACACAGGAGGTTGGCGTGGTCATGCCCTCTGCCAACGTTGACCTCAACGAAAGGTTGGCCGCTGCCTCCCAACCTCAAGCGTCCGCCTCTGGCACAACCACATCACCTCGTCCACAACCGGCGTCTCAGCGTCCATGGCCGCCAGCATGCCCATGTCTGCTGCCAGCATCACCACGTCCACGGCCGGCGTCTCCGCGTCCAGTGAGAACAAGTCACGAGGACACGCCACCGGCAAGACCTAGCCGCAACAGCACGCTGCCAATTTCTTCTCTACTATTACTGCTTATGCACATGGGACTAGGACAAACCATTGGTATTCAGAATTTTCTTCATATAACTTTAGACGGGAAAAAGGTATTGAATGGTAGATAATGGGAAATCACCCGCAGAATTCATGATTTTGAATTTCCAAACAGCACCCAACTAAGTGTAGAAGTGTTGAATCACTCACCAAACTGCTGCCTAACTTCAGGACTGCTAAGGTCAAAGTTCTTCAAGTGATCAACCATGCGGTTATCCCATTGATCAGGAGATGCGCCCATGTTGTTTCTGTTAATAGCCACAACAATGGTATAAGAAGGTTAGAGAAGATCTGCACACTATTACGTCATAGATTGGTACAGTTCAACCCCACACTGCAAGAGGCATAATAGACTGTTACAGTAAGCAACATCATGGGTCATCGGCATGAATTCTTAGCTAACATAAGTTACATAAACATATAAGCAGAAACAGATGCACAGATAAGCAGTGCTAAGAATAATTGTATTACAGCATATCCTCCAGTTGTTGGCGGTACATCGGATTCTGAAGCATCGCTGCAAAATAAATTCTCACGTCACCATATAGAACAGAAAATAAACTCCAATTTATGTGATACTTAAGTGTTTTAACAAATTCACAGGAGCATACACTTGAATGAATCTGGGTTCCTCATCTCCTCAGGCAAGTAGCTGCAACATGCGAAGAAATCAGCATCGTTAAAAATACTGAAGAGATATAAGTTACACTTAATTTAATATTTTTATGACATACACACAAGAATAATTTCATACTACCTCCGTCCCAAAATAAGTGTCAGCTTTAGTAAAACTCTGTACTAAAGTTAGTATAAAGTTGAGACACTTATTTTGGGACGGAGAGAGTATTACTGAAACTGGCACACACATATGTTGTCCACTATATGTGAGGCAATGCCAGTACGACCACCTCATTAAGCCATGATCGCAACACTGAAAAAATTACCAATGCAAATTACATAGTTATTTTAAGTTATAGATTTACATCCATGCGGAACTAATCTACACACAAGCAGTTGTCCACCTATAGATTGATGCCAACTAAACTAGTTAAATTCAGTAATGAATTCTTCATCTGCTAATCAAAATGTTTATTTTAGCGTAATAATCCTTAATTATCCTCGTTATCCAGAAAATGAATACACGAAGAAACCCTCTACAGACGGGAGTACCACTTGTGCCATATTGAACACAGATGTTGTGATTCATTAAACCATATAGAACCACTTGGACTCATATATAGATCAGAAACCCATTTGGGCCACAAGCAGCAACACAAAACAGGAAAGGACCTAGCCACTTACATAGGTGTGCTGGGTCCCAGCTGACTCCTAAGGTGCTACATGCGACATGATAGATTGGGTGTGCAGATAGCCAGCAGGACTTATTGAGCCTTACAACCAAATGGTGAATGCATCTACTAAGGAATGAAAATATGAAGGGAAAACATGGCACAGAGTGTTCTAAAAGGCATTAGGTGCTACGCAGGTGGTGCCTAGAGCCTAGTCACAAGCTAGTCATAGGGAGTGGGGCCAAGTGCCTAGGTGGGCAACAGAGACACATTTTACAAGAGTGAGCACAAGATGTAAAGTTGAACTTGGTTGCAAACTTACGGGTAAACCATCTTCTGCACAGCTGGGTCTTCCATCATTTTCTCAATTGTATCAATAGATAGCATAGGTCCTGACTTACCTGTACAGCATAATCAGAATCAATTTAGTTCATTTGTACACACATGGAAACAACGACAAAAAGAATATTACAACATCATTTTACGAAAATACAGATGAGCGAATAAAATACAAATCCTAAATTTGAGAAGTAGATAAATGTGCAATTACTAACTGGATTCAGTTGTCCAGGTAGAGGAATCTTCACTCGGCTTAAAAGCAGCACCATTTGTAGGAACCTTTAAGAACCATCAGACAAGTATTAATTACGACAAAAAAGGGAGCCTATTACCAAGCTTCTGAAGGAAACTTACTTGTTCAGTATCACCCTTCGTTTCACTTTCAGTGCTATCACTTTTTACATCTACCGTCTGCAATGAAGATTGAAGCTCCTTCTGTTTTTGCAACTCTTCGGGAGAAACATCAACAAAGGCTGCACACATTTTGTTAACAAAAACACAATCAAATACAGATGCCAAATATCTAAAGAATATGATGCTAAGCACTATTAAGAAAAGAAGCAGCACAGTCGAGCCCATTCAGATCATGTTCACACTCATTAGTGGTGCGTGTTTATTCCCTAATGTTGTGCTACAAGAGGAGCCCAGAAATAGGACCACAGAAATATAAATTAAGTGCATCAAGAGGTATAAATTCAGCATGTTATAGATAATTTGGCACATAGAAGATCCCATTCGCCACTCAACTGTAGTTGGAGGGGGAAAATTCAGACATGAAAGGTCGTACCAAATTTCTTTGAAGGCTTCGATGTCTCTGCCACATCAGCTGCTTCCGAAGATCCAGTTGCTGCCACATCAGTAGCTGAAACATCAACAGTTGCACCTTTTGGGGTATTTTTCCTTGGTCCTGAGTATGGGTAACTACTTGGTGCCGTGGAACCTGCCTGTGGTGGCATGGAGAATGGGAATGGCGAGTTCGCACCAAATGTGTTTGGTGGTGCCTGGGTCATCATCGACTTGAATGCTTGTTCCATTGCGTATTTCTGCAACAAATCAGTAAAACATTAAAACGGGAATAGGCACTGGGCAGGCAAGTAAATGTTGGTCATGTACAGCTAAATGCATTTTTTTTTAATTTGATCAACCAGGACTAGCCCTTGGTGGCCTTTGTTTAAAGAAGAGGAAACTTGTGCGGCAGGTAGAGCCTCAAACGCGGGCGGCAAGGCTAGAGACACCAACCTACTCAAGCTAGCAACATATGGTAACACGTAGCTATACGAGAAATAACAGCAAAGTGTATATGACCAAGGTGACAAACAGAATATTGGATTATTTAAGCCATGCAGAAAGGGATTTATCATAATATCATTTAACGAAATTTGGTGCTCAATGTCAATGAAAATCAAATCTTAAAAATTCTTTAACATGAAAAGAAAATTAACTGGCCATCAAAGTAAAGCACATTGACACCCTTATCGGGCCAGAAACAAATCTCTGAAACAGCGAAGTGAACTGGTAGAGTATAATACAGATGTGTCGGGAGGTTAAGCAGGTTCAAGCAGAAAACGACTCAATAATTTTACCTCCATGACTCATGCCCTATTATACAAAGGTACACAATGGGTCATTCTGAGGAACACTGCAAATAATTGAGGATACATACTCTTTCTGGAGTGCAGAAACAAAGAATAACTGTGAGCTCACCTTTACCATCGAAGAGACCTGATAAACCAGCCACCAGGTATTAATGTACGAAGAGAAGATATGCACAAAAATAAACTAAAGCATAAGAGGAAGCAGAATTTCGCACCATGGAAAATGCTGCAGATAATGCTACACCAACGCCAATCCAGAAAACAGGTGAACCACTGCATAGATTTTGGAACTCGCCATCATGGGATGGTAAATTTGAGAACAGGAAATGCAGGAAAAACAGAGAGATAAACTCACATATATGATGAGGGAGGCGGCATGGGAGGCACGGTGCCAGTTCCCGTCGATGTATTCTCGGTGCTGGTTGAAGACGATATGCTTGCAAATCCCTTTGTGTTAAATCCATCTGAAACTGATGTAGCAAACAGCATATAGTATGTAAAAATAAGAACAAGGAAGATGCTCACAAGAATATCAAAATGGGTGCAAACCAAAGCAAACTAACATACGATACTTATCAGGTAATACTAAAAAAATATGGATGGATGAGGTGCGCATTATCTACTTAATAAGTAGTATGTCAGAGACACGGATGGATAAGCTGACAATTCCCAATCTCAAGCTATCTATCATCTGCCCCTACTTGTAAATACATATAGGAGAACTTTGTTGCGGATGCACGATGCAACAAGGTCGAATTCTCAGCCGCGGATCTAGCTCACGAGAAGTACAGCTCGGAGTCAAGTGCCACAAGCAAACTTTGGCCGCTTGCTCCTTCCTAATCAAAGAGCGCATCGGGGGCCGCATCGCATCCAAACACAGCACAATTCAATTCACACAGAGGCGACAGAACAAGGCGGTCCCTCACCGTTCCTAGATCCGCGGGAGGCGGCGGAGACGACGAGCCTCGGCCGCCTGGCTCCCCTCCGCCCGGCGGCAGCGGAGAGCGGCGCCGCCGGGAGGGGCCGCGACGGGCGGCTGGCGGCGGAGAGGAGGGGCAGGCGGGGAGACGCGGAGCACGAGGAGGCGAGGACGAGGCTCTCCATCCCGGGATGGGGGAGGCGACCTTAGCTCCACTCCGGTCTCTGGGTCACGAGGCCTTGTTGCTCTCGCCTCTGGCTGGCTGGCGCTAGGGTTTTGGGTTTGCGTGCGGAGAAGCCGAACTGGATGGCGAAACCAAAGCCCTCCCCTCTCTAGCCTTGCCTTTCGCTGTAGGGGTGGTTCGCGAGCAGGCAGGCTGTAGTAACATAACGGGGCAGGGAGAGCAACATCTATCCACTCGTACAGTACAATACAAGCGGGGTTTCACTCCGCACTTTCTTTCTCCTGGAAGAAAGACGAGATCCGTGCAAGCGCACGACATTCTGCAGCTCGGAATTCCTTCCCACGCTTGGAGCAGGGCCTGACGATCCCTACATTTTCTGAGCTGAGCAGGTTCTGAGCTGAGTAAAATGCATCACAAGTCCTAAAACTATCATAGATGTGTCAATTTAGTCCTATAACTTTCAAACTGCACTTTTAGGTCCTAAAACTATCGGAAGTATGTCAGTTTAGTCCTATAATTTCAAAACTGCACTTTTGAGTACTAAAACTATTGGAGGTGTGTCATTTTTAGTCCCATAACTTCAAAATTGCAGTTTTTTGTCTCAAAACTATGTATGTTTGTTTATCTGAGGTCCTAATCTTGCATGACCACCATCCATGGAGCATTTTTTCAACTGAGCCCTTTGTATGTGTTTATATCCCCCAAAGTGGTACATACGCTTCCACGTTGCAGTGTGTCCTGCAACATGCATGGCCATGAGCTGCACGGTAGCCTCCCTGAGAGGTTTGGCGTGACCGTCGGGGAGACCCCGAGCTAGTCGGCATGAAGGACGACATCCCTCTCCCTCGGCGAGGCCGCCAGGGAGATCCCGAGCCAATTGGGATGGAGTATGCCATCTCACCTCTCTCTCTCTCTCTCTCTCTGTTTGATGATATCGTCGTTGCCCTGACACCCTTGCCGTAGAGTTGGTCGTGCAGGCTGTTGTTTGGGCACGAGCATGGTCATAGGTGGTGAGCTGTCGGGCGACACAGAGGAGTGCGCGGAAACTGCAAAGCTGGCGCAGAGGTCGTCGAGAGTGACACAACCCTAGCAGTAGCCATAGGTGGGTAGCAATTGGACGTTGTGCGACATGTCGTTCTGTTGCTGTTGGGGGAGGCTGAGATGACTGGTCTACTCTCCTCGCTGGAGCTCAAACCATCATTCCACTGATGGCCTCTGTACTGTCGCCTCTGAGCATTCTGTGTGTGGGAGAAGACGAGCGCGTGAGAACGAGGCGAGACAACGCTCTAGTTTTTTTTTGCATATTTACCTGGTGGGCCCATTGGGTCAGGTCAACGTGGCTACAATCCAAGCATTTCCAAGTGACTTGTTGGTGGATCAATGCTAACCATGCAAGCTTAGGACCTAAGAGAAAGAAACTTACATAGTTTTGGGACCCACAACTACTGTTTCAAAGTTATAGAACTAAACTGGCACACCTTTGATAGTTTTAGGACCCAAAAGTGCAGTTTCGAAGTTATAGGACTAAACTGACACACCTCTGATAGTTTTAGGACCCAAAAGTGCAGTTTCAAAGTTATAGGACTAAACTGACACACCTCCGACAGTTTTAGGACTTATGATGCATTTTACTCTATGTATTCAAAAGAGAAGTTAGAACCTTGATTTAATTTTCACTAACACCTTGCAAAAATGATATTGATACACCAAAAGTTCATTTTTCGCGCACCGGGTTAGCAGAGTTTGCTGACATAGACAACTGACGAGATCTGGACATGGAATAAGGATCATGAAAACTTGGAAAATCTAAAATTTGCATACATCTTTTTTATTTGAGAAAGGCATACATCATCTCAATATCTTTGATTCAACAACGACCAGTAAATAACTACCAGCTTGAATCATTACATAGTTACAGATTACAGTGGAACACACAAAAGGGCACAGATTGCCATCAGCCTGTCTGTGCCAAGGTATTTCTCCTTTTTTTGGCAGCACAAAAATTCAGTAAATATAATGGGCTCCATTAACCTCTCCTCTCCTGATTATGCATAGCAGAATGGCCATTCTGATAAGTATGCTTGCTTGTCATATGTGGATATACAGATATTTTGACCATAGAAGCTGAACCATCATACAGCAACCAAATGAATATATTCATGCAAGAGAGATGTGTGCATCATCCACTGAATCATCCACTGAAAATGTTGCAAGTTGAAAACAAATGTCAAGTACTCCCTCCGTTCCTAAATATAGGGTGTATTAATTTTCCAAAAAGTCAACGGTTGTCTATGTTTGACCAACTTTACAGCAAAATATATAAAGGTTTATAATACTAAATATATAAAATGTAAAAATATAGTTCATGATGAATCTAGTGATAATGATTTGGTATTCTAGATATTGATATTTTTGTCTATAAACTTGGTCAAACCTAGAGAAGATTGACTTTTTGGAAAAATAATACACCTTATATTGAGGAACGGAGGGAGTATTACACAGCCTTAAGCTTTTGCATGTTGAGATTATATATGCATCTTCATATTTGCTGCTCCTTCGCTCTCTTACGAGCCAGTGCTCGTTCTCTAGCAGCGGCAAGTGCGTCGTTACTCCTCTTGTAGTGCTCGTCGGTGATTGGTGCTGGTTGAGTATTCTGGAGAGCCTGTGAAGCAGATGTAGAAATATCTGCCTCTTTCTCAGTAGATCTAACAGCTGTTGAATCTTTTGATCCAGTAGTTGAAGGTTCTACCACACTGCTACTTCCATGAGCCTTCTCTGATCCTACACTGGATTCCCTCCTGCGCTTAGGAGAACGACTGGATGCTTCGGCGTCAGACTTGCTACCTTGAATATCTTCTACTTTATTTTCCAACTTTTCAGGTTCTGTAGTTTCTGTACCCTCATGTGTCCGTGCACCGAAAGCAACATTCTTAGCAAGCCCAAAGTAAAAATCACTCAAGTCTTTCTTTTTAGTTACCTACATAAAAACAGATAAAATAAGTCAAATCAGGTAGCCAAAAGACAAGATAACTGTGAAACATTAGATATAATATGTTTCCTTTGCAAGGAAGATAAGCTTATGTATAAACCAGCTTTTATTGCATTATTAATCTTGTGAACAAAGTTAGTACAGATTACTCGGAGGATGTTTGTGTAAGCACAAGCCAGCATGTCACATTTTTGCATGATCAGGAAATGGTAGAAAGTGAGGACAATCCTTAAAAATGAGGGGAAAATAAAATACTCCCTCCGGCCCGTAATATAAGACGTTTTTAAAAGCTAACATAGTTTGCAAAAACGTCTTATATTGTGGGATGGAGGGGGTAGAATGTAAGGGGAAATGAAATTATAATGTGGTACAGCGCAGAATTCAAAGGTACCATTGTACCAACGCACTTCATTCTCCAACTCTTCTGGCTACACAAAGGGCTTTGCTACATCTACGTAGAGATTCAACGTAAAGCTACGTAAGAGCTGGTTTGGCATGCTCTGATTGGAAGAGAAAATGGCACGGCCCCACCCCCGCGAAGATCGGGGGGGGGGGATTATATTAGGAAGATTACATAGGTGGTTACGTAGACGTAGGATTATTGCTACACAAATGACACAACCACACAGCACACTTGCTTGATCAGACAAAACGGCACAATTCAGACTAAGAGTTTGATCATCATCACACACGATTATTCGACTCTTTCAAGTTTCCATGCGTACTTTGAATATACAGACCAACACTAGTACCTACATGGTCATACTTCTGACAGAACTAAGAATGGCATGCCGTACCAAAATGTGCAACTTAAAAAAAGCATATAAACTAAGCATGAAGATAAGTAGCATATGTATAAGAAATTAAGAACAATGCATACAATTATAAACAAGCGAGCAAAACTTACATCATCCCTTTCTTCTTGAAGCTGCCGTCGTCTTTCTTCCTCTAGCCATTTCTTCTCCTCTTCAAGTTTCTTCCTGTAGGCAGATGTTACAAACTTGTCCTTGTCAGCAAACAGGTGATCTTCCTTGCTCCTCTCTTTATGAAGCTTCCTCTCATACACTATGTCCTGTTCTCGTTTTCGTTGTTCTGCTTTCTCCTTAAGTGCTTCAATGTACTTTGACTGCAAAAACAAAAGCATCGATGCCCCAGTAAGAGATCCAAATATATGTGTCCATTTTAGCTTGCATTATGTGATTCAGATTAGTAGTGAGATTTGTTGCATTTCACATTCTACATTCTGTGCTTGTCTCTGTATAGATGTCTGTTACACATTTAACAAAACCAACAACCTCACTACACCAACGAAGAACCATAAAACATACCCAAAGGCATTATACAAACTAACCATGAAGGACAATTTCGATCTCTACCTTTTACGTTAAAAAAAATGTCATGTTCCACACATTTATCTGGCAAAACTAGCAGGAACCAATCACCAAGATAGACGCCATTTCTCAAATAACTATCTCAGGCTGATGTTTCTTTCCAGCAAACAGACAAACAATTATCTGGAAATTGCTCCTTACAAAATTAAAACTTGAGTGCCCCGGATCAATCACTAAGAAACTGGACACGAACCAGCAACAACATTACACCTCACCGTGGTATACAATCTCCAGTATATCCAATTAAGCATAAATGAACCAGATAAGGCACCCCTAAAAAATTGCATTGGTGCAGGACGGATAATTTACCTCGCGAACAACCTTGGCCTGTATCTTGGGCCGAGCGGCCTTCTCCTTCATATCATCGTACACCTCATCATAGGCAAACACCGAGGGATCCTCCTCCATCGCCTTCTTCTGCAGTTCCTCCACCTGTGCAGTCACACCACGACGCAAAGAAGAAATCAACCATCTAATGGCCCGACAACTGAGAAAGGAGAATGCACAGCATGATTTCCAGTGGTGGAGCCAGGATTGGAGCAGATCCCAGGCTCAAATTATAAGCGCTTATAACTAACCCATGAAGTACCCCTTGTCATGTCATAAAAACCTATAGCTCAATTGCACAACTACGGTAGAATTGAAATCGAAGTTTAAAGATCCAAAAAATAGATAAAACATGACCGAAAATACAAATAGTGGTACAAGAATACAAAAGATGGTACTTCCAAATCAATGAGTTCCTAAAGCCGACGCCATCAACAATAGTATTCGGACTGAGTTGAGCATAAGGTTAATTGGTTGGTAACAGGCACCGGTGGATAAAATCTCTTCATCGTATACTTATATAACTTGACATGGATACAAAATGAACCAATTAATTAATTGTTTAATTCAAGACATAAAAAACAAAAAATTGATGCCTAGCAGCATGGCCAAATACAAATACAAATTTGCTTATGCCCTGCTCAGGCAGTACCATCGCAGGCGGCAAATCCAGGAGCAGCACCTGTGCATCTGCGCGAGTCAGGGAGCAGCGAGCTCGACCAACAGGCTTGGCTCGGTTCCTCTAGAATCAGGGACTGGCGGGAAGACGAGGGATCGACGCGGCAGCCGACAGAGGCGGGGAGCAACGGCACAACACGGCAGGATAGCGCGCGGGGGGGGGGGACAACCGCGAGGCGGTGCGGCAGAGAGAGAGAGAGGACGGAGCGAAAGCGCAGCGGCAGCGACCGGCGGGGGCTGCGTGGCGCAGCGAGGCGGGGCAGGGAGCAGCAAAAGGGCTCGTGCAACCGAGGGCATGGGATCCGGATGGCTGCTTACCTTCTCGAGGGCGCGTTTCTTTGATGACTGTCGGAGGATGTCGGCCTCCACATCGTCATCGCTGTCGTCGGCGAAGGCCGCCAGGGGGCGCGCCGGAGGTGGCGGTCGAGACGACGAGGAGGTCGCCGGCTTTTTGCGGAGCTGCAGCCCGTACCTCTGCATCCCGGCGTCAGTGGCGGCGAACTGTGGACACGACGCGGAGCAAACCCTAGCCTGCGAATTTCGGTTTCGCCCCAACTGTGGTAGCTCGGAAGGGGAGCCGGGGCGCGACAAGGACCAGGGCAGGCGAGATAGAAACTTTACGCTTCCTTGGACAGATAGCGGTGACCCTGGGCATAGGACGCCTTCAAATTGGAAAGACGGGCTACATATTATTTTGACCTTTTCTAAAGAGCTTGAGATTAAACTTCAACGGAAATCCATAAGAGCATCTCTAGCAGATCCCGTAAAATGTCCGGCCGCTATAATAACCACCGTTTTACGGGATCGGAGAGAAAAAACGCCCTGCGTAGGTCTTGGAAAAAAATTAGGAGAGCGGTATATTTCAGCCCTCCTACCACATATGCTCACTTCTCCCCCGGATTTACCGATTCCCTCATCTCTCGCGCAAGTTAGCGAGAGGGGCATTTCTGCTACTTGCTTCCCGCCCTCCCTCCCCTCGCCTCCGTCGACGATCTCCCCGACCCCGCGCCTTCTCGTGTCATCACGCCCCCAATTGATGGCATGGAGAACCCACGGTAATCGCACGTCGGTTTTCATGCCTCGCATACCCTATCGGTGCTGCCTCGACCTTCTGTGCCTCCCACGACCGGCTTCCTCGCCGTTGTGCCAACTTCTCTCACCGCCGGCATGAAGCGGAAGCGATAGGGCAACCACATCGTCCATGGAGTCGTCTCAGTCGTCGCGCCAACTTCTTCCGCCATACTCCCTCGAGGACGGGCGCCTCCTCCACCTCCTCCGGTGGACGGCCAGAATCACAGGCCGAGGGCCCGACGAAGAAGGCAGTGGCGGCTCGAGGATGGGCGCCTCCTCCCCCAATCCGGTGGCCCATGTACCACACGATCTCGGCCACTCCACCGGCGTCCACAACATGTTCGAGGAAATGCCGGAGAGGTAAGAAAAAAATTCCCTTTCAACCAGTGTGTGCCAAATTTGGTTCATTTGCTTAGTGTTTTGGCCTTTGGATTTTGTAGTTATGTTCATACATCATATGCGGATTTGCTGGAGGAGAACGAGGTGAACATATGAGTGCTCCACTTCACGCATTCAATTCGGGCATGGGAGCTGAGGTCGAAACCGAGGTGGAAGAGGGGAGTGACAGCAATGATGATGTAGAAGAGTTTGAGGAGGAGGAGGAGTTCGATGCTAGCCAAGCAAAATTTGGAAAATGAACCGGGAATTACACGGGGATGGATGATCTTTGTTTGGTGAGAGCTTGGTGTTGGAAATATGCCCTAGAGGCAATAATAAAAGCATTATTATTATATTTCCTTGTTCATGATAATTGTCTTTTATTCATGCTATAATTGTGTTATCCGGAAATCATAATACATGTGTGAATACATAGACCATAATGTGTCCCTAGTGAGCCTCTAGTTGACTAGCTCGTTGATCAACAAATAGTCATGGTTTCCTGGCTATGGACATGGGGATGTCATTGATAACGGGATCACATCATTAGGAGAATGAGGTGATGGACAAGACCCAAACCTAAGCATAGCACAAAGATCATGTAGTTCGTTTGTTGTAGCTTTTCTGGATGTCAAGTATCATTTCCTTAGACCATGAGATTGTGCAACTCCCGGATACCGTAGGAGTGCCTTGGGTGTGCCAAACGTCACAACGTAACTGGTGACTATAAAGGTACATTACAGGTATCTTCGAAAGTGTCTGTTGGGTTGGCACGAATCGAGACTGGGATTTGTCACTCCGTATGATGGAGAGGTATCTCTGGGCCCACTCGGTAATGCATCATCATAATGAGCTCAATGTGATCAAGTGGTTGATCACGGGATCATGCATTACGGTACGAGTAAAGTGACTTGCCGGTAACAAGACTGAACAAGGTATTGGGATACCGACGATCGAGTCTCGGGCAAGTAACGTACCGATTGACAAAGGGAATTGAGTACGGGATTGATTAGGTCCTCGACATCGTGGTTCATCCGATGAGATCATCGAGGAGCATGTGGGAGCCAACATGGGTATCCAGATCCCGCTATTGGTTATTGACCGGAGAGCCATCTCGGTCATGTCTACATGTCTCCCGAACCCGTAGGGTCTACACACTTAAGGTTCGGTGACGCTAGGGTTGTAGAGATATGAATATGCAGTAACCCGAAAGTTGTTCGGAGTCCCGGATGAGATCCCGGACGTCACGAGGAGTTCCGGAATGGTCCGGAGGTGAAGAATTATATATAGGAAGTGCAGTTTCGGCCATCGGGAGAGTTTCGGGGGTCACCGGTATTGTACTGGGACCACCGGTAATGTACCGGGACCACCGGATGGGTCCCGGGGGTCCACCAGGTGGGGCCACCCATCCCGGAGGGCCCCATGGGCTGAAGTGGGGAGGGGAACCAGCCCATAGTGGGCTGGTGCGCCCCCCTTGGCCCACCCCCTGCTCCTAGGGTTGAAAACCCTAGGGTGGGGGGCGCCCCACTTGCCTTGGGGGGTACTCCACCCCCCTGGCCGCCGCCCCCCTTGGGAGATGCAATCTCCAAGGGCCGGCGCCCCCCAAGGGGCCTATATAAAGGGGGGGAGGGAGGGGCAGCCACACCCTTGAGTCTTGGCGCCTCCCTCTCCCCTGCTACACCTCTCCCTCTCGCAGTATAACGGCGAAGCCCTGCTGCGGTGACGCTCTGCATCCACCACCACGCCGTCGTGCTGCTGGATCTTCATCAACCTTTCCTCCCCCCTTGCTGGATCAAGAAGGAGGAGACATCACGCTGACCGTACGTGTGTTGAACACGGAGGTGCCGTCCGTTCGGCGCTAGGATCTCCGGTGATTTGGATCACGTCGAGTACGACTTCCTCATCCCCGTTCTTTGAACGCTTCCGCGCGTAATCTACAAAGGTATGTAGATGCAATCCGATCACTCATTGCTAGATGAACTCATAGATGGATCTTGGTGAAACCGTAGGAAAATTTTTGTTTTCTGCAACGTTCATAGACACCAACAGTGGCATCATGAGCTAGGTCTATACGTAGTTCTCCTTGCACGAGTAGAACACAAATTGTTGTGGGCGTAGATGTTGTCAACTTTCTTGCCGCTACTAGTCTTATCTTGCTTCAGCGGTATTGTGGGATGAAGCGGCCCGGACCGACCTTACACGTACGCTTACGTGAGACTGGTTCCACCGACTGACATGCACTAGTTGCATAAGGTGGCTAGCGGGTGTCTGTCTCTCCCACTTTAGTTGGAGCGGATTCGATGAAAAGGGTCCTTATGAAGGGTAAATAGAAGTTGACAAATCACGTTGTGGCTATTACGTAGGTAAGAAAACGTTCTTGCTAGAACCCTTTTGCAGCCACGTAAAACTTGCAACAACAATTAGAGGACGTCTAACTTGTTTTTGCAGCAAGTGATTTGTGATGTGATATGGCCAAAGTTGTGATGAATGATGAATGATATATATGAGATGTATGAGATCATGTTCTTGTAATAGGAATCACGACTTGCATGTCGATGAGTATGACAACCGGCAGGAGCCATAGGAGTTGTCTTTATTTTTTATATGACCTGCGTGTCATTGAGAAACGCCATGTAAATTACTTTACTTTATTGCTAAACGCGTTAGCCATAGTAGTAGAAGTAATAGTTGGCGAGCAACTTCATGGAGACACGATGATGGAGATCATGATGATGGAGATCATGGTGTCATGCCGGTGACAAGATGATCATGGAGCCCCAAGATGGAGATCAAAGGAGCTATGTGATATTGGCCATATCATGTCACTATTATTATTTGATTGCATGTGATGTTTACCATGTTTTTGCATCTTGTTTACTTAGAACGGCGGTAGTAAATAAGATGATCCCTCATAATAATTTCAAGAAAGTGTTCCCCCTAACTATGCACCGTTGCGACAGTTCGTTGTTTCGAAGCACCACGTGATGATCGGGTGTGATAGGTTCCAACGTTCACATACAACAGGTGTAAGACAGATTTACACACGCAATACACTTAGGTTGACTTGACGAGCCTAGCATGTACATACATGGCCTCGGAACACAGAAGACCGAAAGGTCGAGCATGAGTCGTATAGAAGATACGATCAACATGAAGATGTTCACCGATGTTGACTAGTCCATCTCACGTGATGATCGGACACGGCCTAGTCAACTCGGATCATGTTATACTTAGATGACTGGAGGGATGTCTATCTAAGTAGGAGTTCATTGTATAATTTGATTAGATGAACTTAATTATCATGAACTTAGTCTAAAATCTTTACAAAATGTCTTGTAGATCAAATGGCCAACGTTGTCCTCAACTTCAACGCGTTCCTAGAGAAAACCAAGCTGAAAGACGATGGCAGCAACTATACAGACTGGGTCCGGAACATGAGAATCATCCTCATAGCTGCCAAGAAAGAATATGTCCTACAAGCACCGCTAGGTGACGCACCCGTCCCACAGAACCAAGACGTTATGAACGCTTGGCAGACACGTGCCGATGATTACTCCCTCGTTCAGTGCGGCATGCTTTACAGCTTAGAACCGGGGCTCCAAAAGCGTTTTGAGCGACACGGAGCATATGAGATGTCTGAAGAGCTGAAAATGGTTTTCCAAGCTCATGCCCGGGTCGAGAGATATGAAGTCTCCGACAAGTTCTTCAGCTGTAAGATGGAGGAAAATAGTTCTGTCAGTGAGCACATACTCACTATGTCTGGATTACATAACCGCTTAACTCAGCTGGGAGTTAATCTCCCGGATGACGCGGTCATTGACAGAATCCTTTAGTCGCTTCCACCGAGCTACACGAGCTTTGTGATGAACTTCAATATGCAGGGGATGGAAAAGACCATTCCTGAAGTATTTGCAATGCTAAAATCAGCAGAGGTAGAAGTCAAAAAGGACCATCAAGTGTTGATGGTGAATAAAACCACTAAGTTCAAGAAAGGCAAGGGTAAGAAGAACTTCAAGAAGGACGGCAAGGGAGTTGCCGCGCCCGGTAAGCAAGCTGCCGGGAAGAAGCCAAAGAATGGACCCAAGCCCGAGACTGAGTGTTTTTATTGCAAGGGAAGTGGTTACTGGAAGCGAAACTGCCCCAAATACTTAGCGGACAAGAAGGCCGGCAAAACAAAAGGTATATGTGATATACATGTAATTGATGTGTACCTTACCAATACTCGTAGTAGCTCCTGGGTATTTGATACCGGTGCAGTTGCTCACATTTGTAACTCAAAGCAGGAGCTGCGGAATAAGCGGAGATTGGCGAAGGACGAGGTGACGATGCGCGTCGGGAATGGTTCCAAGGTCGATGTGATCGCCGTCGGCACGCTACCTCTACATTTACCTACGGGATTAGTTTTGAACCTCAATAATTGTTATTTAGTGCCAAGTTTGAGCATGAACATTGTATCAGGATCTCGTTTAATACGAGATGGCTACTCATTTAAATCCGAGAATAATGGTTGTTCTATTTATATAAGAGATATGTTTTATGGTCATGCTCCTATGGTGAATGGTTTATTCTTAATGAATCTCGAGCGTAATGCTACACATATTCATAGTGTGAATGTCAAAAGATGTAAGGTTGATAATGATAGTCCCACATACTTGTGGCACTGCCGCCTTGGTCACATAGGTGTCAAACGCATGAAGAAGCTCCATACAGATGGACTTTTAGAGTCTCTTGATTACGAATCATTTGACACGTGCGAACCATGCCTCATGGGTAAGATGACCAAGACTCCGTTCTCAGGAACAATGGAGCGAGCAACCAACCTATTGGAAATCATACATACTGATGTGTGCGGTCCAATGAGTGTTGAGGCTCGTGGTGGCTATCGTTATGTTCTCACCCTCACTGATGACTTGAGTAGATATGGGTATATCTACTTAATGAAACACAAGTCTGAAACCTTTGAAAAGTTCAAGGAATTTCAGAGTGAGGTTGAGAATCAACGTGACAGAAAAATCAAGTTTGTGCGATCAGATCGTGGAGGAGAATACTTGAGTCACGAATTTGGTACACACTTAAGAAAATGTGGAATAGTTTCACAACTCACGCCGCCTGGAACACATCAGCGTAATGGTGTGTCCGAACGTCGTAATCGCACTCTATTAGATATGGTGCGATCTATGATGTCTCTTACCGATTTACCGCTGTCATTTTGGGGCTATGCTTTAGAGACTGCCGCATTCACTTTAAATAGGGCTCCGTCGAAATCTGTTGAGACGACACTGTATGGATTATGGTTTGGGAAGAAGCCTAAGCTGTCGTTTCTAAAAGTTTGGGGATGCGATGCTTATGTCAAGAAACTTCAACCTGAAAAGCTCGAACCCAAGTCGGAAAAATGCGTCTTCATAGGATACCCTAAAGAAACTATTGGGTATACCTTCTACCTCAGATCCGAAGGCAAGATCTTTGTTGCCAAGAATGGATCCTTTCTAGAGAAGGAGTTTCTCTCGAAAGAAGTAAGTGGGAGGAAAGTGGAACTTGATGAAGTATTACCTCTTGAACCGGAAAGTGGCGCAACACAGGAAAATGTTCCTGTGGTGCCTGCACCAATCAGAGAGGAAGTTAATGATGATGATCAAGATACTTCTGATCAAGCTCCTACTGAACTTCGAAGGTCCACAAGGACACGTTCCGCACCAGAGTGGTACGGCAACCCTGTCTTGGAAATCATGTTCTTAGACAACGGTGAACCTTCGAACTATGAAGAAGCGATGGCGGGCCCGGATTCCGGCAAATGGCTGGAAGCCATGAAATCCGAGATAGGATCCATGTATGAAAACGAAGTATGGACTTTGACTGACTTGCCCGATGATCGGCGAGCCATAGAAAATGAATGGATCTTTAAGAAGAAGACAGACGGGATGGTAATGTGACCATCTATAAAGCTAGGCTTGTCGCTAAGGGTTATCGACAAGTTCAAGGGGTTGACTACGATGAGACATTCTCTCCCGTAGCAAAGCTGAAGTCCGTCCGAATCATGTTAGCAATTACCGCATACTATGATTATGAGATATGGCAAATGGACGTCAAAACGGCATTCCTTAACGGTTATCTTAAGGAAGAACTGTATATGATGCAGCCGGAAGGTTTTGTCGATCCTAAGAATGCTGACAAGGTGTGCAAGCTCCAACGCTCGATTTATGGGCTGGTGCAAGCATCTCGGAGTTGGAACATTCGCTTTGATGAGATGATCAAAGCGTTTGGGTTTATGCAGACTTATGGAGAAGCCTGCGTTTACAAGAAAGTGAGTGGGATCTCTGTAGCATTTCTCATATTATATGTAGATGACATACTTTTGATGGGAAATGATATAGAGCTTTTGGACAGCATTAAGGCCTACTTGAATAAGAGTTTTTCAATGAAGGACCTTGGAGAAGCTGCTTATATATTAGGCATCAAGATCTATAGAGATAGATCAAGACGCCTCATAGGTCTTTCACAAAGCACATACCTTGATAAGATATTGAAGAAGTTCAATATGGATCAGTCTAAGAAGGGGTTCTTGCCTATGTTGCAAGGTGTGAAATTGAGCTCAGCTCAATGTCCGACCACGGCAGAAGATATAGAAGAGATGAGTGTCATCCCCTATGCCTCAGCCATAGGGTCTGTTATGTATGCCATGTTGTGTACCAGACCTGATGTAAACCTTGCCGTAAGTTTGGTAGGAAGGTACCAAAGTAATCCCGGCAAGGAACACTGGACAGCGGTCAAGAATATCCTGAAGTACCTGAAAAGGACTAAGGACATGTTTCTCATTTATGGAGGTGACGAAGAGCTCGTCGTAAAGGGTTATGTCGATGCTAGCTTCGACACAGATCTGGATGACTCTAAGTCACAAACCAGATACATGTATATTTTGAATGGTGGGGTAGTAAGCTGGTGAAGTTGCAAGCAGAGCGCCGTGGCGGGATCTACATGTGAAGTGGAGTACATGGAAGCCTCGGAGGCAGCACATGAAGCAATTTGGGTGAAGGAGTTCATCACCTACCTAGGAGTCATACCCAATGCGTCGGGGCCGATCAAACTCTTCTGTGACAACACTAGAGCTATTGCACTTGCCAAGGAGCCCAGGTTTCACAAGAAGACCAGGCACATCAAGCGTCGCTTCAACTCCATTCGTGAAAATGTTCAAGATGGAGACATAGATATTTGTAAAGTACATACGGACCTGAATGTAGCAGATCCGTTGACTAAACCTCTCCCTAGAGCAAAACATGATCAACACCAAAATTCCATGGGTGTTCGATTCATCACAATGTAACTAGATTATTGACTCTAGTGCAAGTGGGAGACTGTTGGAAATATGCCCTAGAGGCAATAATAAAAGCATTATTATTATATTTCCTTGTTCATGATAATTGTCTTTTATTCATGCTATAATTGTGTTATCCGGAAATCGTAATACATGTGTGAATACATAGACCATAATGTGTCCCTAGTGAGCCTCTAGTTGACTAGCTCGTTGATCAACAGATAGTCATGGTTTCCTGGCTATGGACATGGGGATGTCATTGATAACGGGATCACATCATTAGGAGAATGATGTGATGGACAAGACCCAAACCTAAGCATAGCACAAAGATCGTGTAGTTCGTTTGCTGTAGCTTTTCTGGATGTCAAGTATCATTTCCTTAGACCATGAGATTGTGCAACTCCCGGATACCGTAGGAGTTCCTTGGGTGTGCCAAACGTCACAACGTAACTGGGTGACTATAAAGGTACATTACAGGTATCTCCGAAAGTGTCTGTTGGGTTGGCACGAATCAAGACTGGGATTTGTCACTCCGTATGACGGAGAGGTATCTCTGGGCCCACTCGGTAATGCATCATCATAATGAGCTCAATGTGATCAAGTGGTTGATCACGGGATCATGCATTACGGTACGAGTAAAGTGACTTGCCGGTAACGAGACTGAACAAGGTATTGGGATACCGACGATCGAGTCTCGGGCAAGTAACGTACCGATTGACAAAGGGAATTGAGTACGGGATTGATTAGGTCCTCGACATCGTGGTTCATCCAATGAGATCATCGAGGAGCATGTGGGAGCCAACATGGGTATCCAGATCCCGCTATTGGTTATTGACCGGAGAGCCATCTCGGTCATGTCTACATGTCTCCCGAACCCGTAGGGTCTACGCACTTAAGGTTCGATGACGCTAGGATTGTAGAGATATGAATATGCAGTAACCCAAAAGTTGTTCGGAGTCCCGGATGAGATCCCGAACGTCATGAGGAGTTCCGGAATGGTCCGGAGGTGAAGAATTATATATAGGAAGTGCAGTTTCGGCCATCGGGAGAGTTTCGGGGGTCACCGGTATTGTACTGGGACCACCGGTATTGTACCGGGACCACCGGATGGGTCCCGGGGGTCCACCAGGTGGGGCCACCCATCCCGGAGGGCCCCATGGGCTGAAGTGGGGAGGGGAACCAGCCCATAGTGGGCTGGTGCGCCCCCCTTGGCCCACCCCCTGCTCCTAGGGTTGAAAACCCTAGGGTGGCGGGGCGCCCCACTTGCCTTGGGGGGTACTCCACCCCCTTGGCCGTCGCCCCCCTTGGGAGATGCAATCTCCAAGGGCCGGCGCCCCCCAAGGGGCCTATATAAAGGGGGGAGGGAGGGGCAGCCACATCCTTGAGTCTTGGCGCCTCCCTCTCCCCTGCTACACCTCTCCCTCTCGCAGTATAACGGCGAAGCCCTGCTGCGGTGACGCCCTGCATCCACCACCACGCCGTCGTGCTGCTAGATCTTCATCAACCTCTCCTCCCCCCTTGCTGGATCAAGAAGGAGGAGACGTCACACTGACCGTACGTGTGTTGAACACGGAGGTGCCGTCCGTTCGGCGCTAGGATCTCCGGTGATTTGGATCACGTCGAGTACGACTTCCTCATCCCCGTTCTTTGAACGCTTCCGTGCGTGATCTACAAAGGTATGTAGATGCAATCCGATCACTCGTTGCTAGATGAACTCATAGATGGATCTTGGTGAGACCGTAGGAAAATTTTTGTTTTCTGCAACGTTCCCCAACACTTGGGAGAGGGTGTCACTTGATGCGGTGGCCGACAAAGAATATTGACAATGCATCAAGGACAAGTAGCATAAGCTCATGTCGATCCCATTCGGCCGCTCATTGAAGTCACTCCAACGCCGGTGGGATGTGATAAACGACTCAGAGAAAACCCTGGCCTTCGTATTTTGATTTTGCCCCAACTATGACAGCTCGGAGGGGAGCCGCCGCGCGACAAGGACCAGACGATATAGAAAGTTACACTTCCTTGGATGGATAGCGGTGACCCTGGGCCTAGGATGTCCGCCTTTGAATTGGAAAGACGGGCTATAGATTATTTTTACTTTTTCTAGAAGAGCCCAAGATCTCTATTCCGGGGGAGTACGTAGTCGTTTTGTTTCGTTTTGTTTCCCATCGATCGAAGCCTCCTCCCCACTTACGTCTCCTTCCCTCCCCACCGATTTTTTTCCTGTCCAACATCAAACCGGTGGACAAAAAACTCGGAAAAACCCACGCACAAAGTTTGGAAAGCTTCGTATCACCTGTAATTTTCCCAACGCTTGATGTGCGAACACGCAGATGCATGAAGCCATTTAATTAGGCGTCTAGTAGACATGACATCTAATTGGGCCCCCATAGTACTGTGCATGAATCCATTTATCCACCAGGTAAGCCACTACCCTGTCGTTCGCACGCCCCACTTAGCTTTTTTACAATCGAAAAACCGCTAGCAGTTCACTCCTACTCGTCACCGGCCGTCATTTAACATTACAGCAGTTCGCTCCTAGTCGTCCCGTCCTTTCACATTACAGCAGTTCCACTAATACTAACCCTCCTCCCAAATCCATGGTGTCCCAAATCTCCATGATCGGCGGTGAGTATAAGGTTAGAACCATCACCGGCGATGAGTTAAGCGTCATCTACATCCGTTCTTCCGCGGTGATGAAAGGATGCCTTGCTCGCTTCAGACGCATGTTTGAAAAGTCAAATGGTGATGAGTGGGTCGCCGGGCTAGATGTTGAGTACACCACAGTCCTGGGAAAAGAGAAGAATCTAAAGGAGGAAGAGAGGAAGAAGCCCGCCGTGATCCAGGTTTGTGTGCATAACTTGTTCTTGGTCTACCACATATGCCATGCCGACATTGAGTGAGGGGATTTTAAGAACTTCCTCGCGGGCAGCAAAGTCAAATTTGTTACTGTAGACTTTACGAACGACAAAAGAGTCCTGGATCAGATAGGCCTCGCTATAGGCCAGCCCTTCGACCTCCAGAGGAATGGGCCGGTGTCCTCCCGTCAACCTTCAATGTTAACCCTGGCAGCAGCCATGGTTGATCCTTCATACGATAAACTGACGAAATCTCCGCCCAAGTTTCATCTTGCATGGTAGTGGAATGTACTAGATAGAGACCGCATTCAATACACTGCAATGGATGCCTACCTTTGTTTCAATATCTACAAGGGTTGGATGAAGAGCGAGAGCAAAGTGTGCGGTTCAAGCAAAGAAGTATCGACCAAGAGGAAGAGGGACAAGGACGAAGTCGAGCACGTGGATGAGGAGTCCGAATAAGATGGCAGTGTCATTGCTCATGGTGGTTTTAATGCAGTGTCTACCAGATTAGTTGCTTAGTTTAATTCAAGGTGCTTAGTTTTATTTGAGGGGTGTGTTATGCCGAGCCCCCAACAAAACTATGTTATGCTCCTTCTCGTTACTTTAACTCTTCAATACGTAATACTAATATTTCTTACAGTACATCTTGTAGTTGGTAGTACTATCACTTATTTCTTCACATTATATACATACTATATATGATATGGCCAACATTATATTGGCTATACTATAACCACGCCCTAAGCATGGCACATACGCAAAACACTTAAAATGAGATAATTAATTTTTAAAAAGACTTAAACGAGAGAAGTTTACCCAAAGCATGAAGGAGTTTAGTTGTCAAATAATTAAATACGTATGCTAATTTCTTTAATAGACTTTAGCACCCCATCTAAGCACGTACTAGCTTTTTTAATAGTACTAGTCAATGTATACATGCAATGCACGTTAATTTGAAGTATATTAAGTGCATGCAGATATTAAGCAGGATATTATTTGCGTGTTATTATGTGATTAGCACTATATTTGGTATGAAATTAACTGCACGCTAACTGTGTTGAGCGCTCGACATTGAAGCAGTCTAGGTCGTTGGATTGACATGATTTGATGGCCGAGATTAATTGTGTCGGGTTCTGGGAACGGGGGTCCCCAGACTTGCCTGCCTGTGGCCCGCGGCGAGGCTAAGCCAGCAGGCCGTACGACCCATCTTCATCAAACAAGGCATCCAAGACCCTCGCGAGGCGGACGACGTAGGACCTCCTCTAGAGTGGCCTAGTCGGATAGGCTCACGAGGAGCGGAGATATCAAGGCGAGGCAAACCTCATGAGACTCTCGTGACGTGAGCCGTGACGATCGACACCAGGCGGGCGCCAGGTGGGCGCCAGCGCGCGCAGCGTCTTTGTTTCTTCTTTGGTGCTAAGGAGGCCAGCGCAGGCGAGGAGTACCGAGTCATCAAGTAAAGGTTGCCATTTTGGTGCAACAAGACCAGGACCAGAAGGACGGCAAGACGATGGTCATCGTGGAGCCCGAGACGGTGTCACCACCAGAGCTTTTCGCAGGCGAAGACCACTTTTGTCAGGATGGCTTGTACTAGCTGCCCCCCTTCAAATTAGCCCGTCGTTGTTGGCTCCCTTCCCGCTCAAGATTTGGGAAGAGGACCAGGGCATATATAAGTAGAGCTAGCCACCACCGAGGGGGAGAGGATGGAGATCACTCTCACCCACACAAGTTAGCCAAGCACAAGAACACCTCAACATCAGGAGGCTGTTCTTCCCCTTGTATTGTTCATCATCAGCCCAAGAGGCAATCCACCACCACCACACTGGAGTAGGGCATTACACCACAACGGTGGCCCGAACCAGTATAAATCTTGTGTCCTTCTGTATTGCGAGTTGGTCGAGTTTGTCCGCGAGATCTTAGCGAGCTAGGGCGTAGATCGGTAGGAGGGAAAGACTTCACGCGCACCCCAGTGTTCGAACCTTAAGGGTTTGCCGGAACCCCACATCCGACATTTGGCGCGCCAGGTAGGGGTGCGCCGTAGCTTCCCCTTCGTCGATCTGCGCTCCGTCACCACCGCGCTTCGCCCACATGGCAGGCGCCCTGACGCCGACTCCGATGGTCAGCGTTGACAACGGGGCCAGGGGCTCTAAGCCCTGGCCCCCGCCCTGCAGCGGGTGCAGTGGCCGCCCAAGTTCAGGCCGGAGATGCCGCCGCACTACGACGGCGCGGCGGACCCGTCAGCTTTCCTGCTGGTGTACAAGGAGGTCGTCCTCGAAGCTGGGGGTGATGACAAGGTGATAGCCAACTGGCTTCCCATGGCCTTCGCCGGCGAGCCACGCGCCTGACTGCTCAACCTTCCCGGATCCACGGTGGCATCTTGGGGCAGAGCTCTGCGACCTCTTCACTACTCGCTACGCGGTGCCGGCGCACCACGCAGTCGCGGCCCTGCTGGGCGGCTCTCAAGCACCACCGTCAGACCGCCACGCCAAGCCGTTCCTCCGTCAGATCGGGGACACCTCCAGGCGCCCCGGGGCTCCGCCGGGTTGGGCTGTGCCAGAGGCCGACCTTACCTTCGGCTCAGAAGACCACCCCGATTCCACCGTCAGCTCTGGAATGCTCCCGACGCTCTGCACGCCCACCATCTGCAACGTGGCCGTCACCAAGACCCTCATCAACGGTGGTGCTGGCCTCAACTTGCTCTCCGTGGAAGCCTTCCGCCTTCTCCATGTGCCACTCGAGCGGCTCGGCCTCAGTAAGTCCTTCTCAGGAGTGGTTGGTGGAGCTGCCCACTCCCTGGGACAGATCCGCCTCCCTATCACCTTCGGCACATGCGACAACTACCGCACCGAGCTGGTGGACTTCGACATCGCTCGCATCGGTCTCCCTACAATGCCATCCTCGGGTACCCGGCTCTCGCTCAGTTCATGGCGGCGACTCACCAGGCTTACAACCTCATGAAGATGCCGGGGAGCAAGGGCGTCCTCACCATCAAGGGGTACACTAAGGAGGCCGTGACGGCGCTCAGGCTCGCCCTCAAGACCACGGTAGTAGCACAACCCACCGACGCCGGCACCCCTGCGGCCAGGGAGGCCGCGCCCACCAAGAAGAAGCAGTTGTTCACCCAAGACAAGGCGGAAACCAAGCAGGTGCCGGTCAGCGAGGACGGGCCTTCAGGAGCCACCTTTACCATAGGAGACGGTCTCAACCAGGAACAAGAAGAAGCCTTGGTGACGTTCTTGCGTGCGAACAAGGAGATATTCGCGTGGGAGCCCAATCAACTGGTAGGGGTCCCGAAGGAGGTGATCCAGCATCATCTAAGAGTATGCCCCAACATTTGTCCTATGAAGCAGCAAGCAAGACGGCAGTCCACTGAGAAGCATGCCTTCATCGTTCAGGAGACACGCAAGCTAGAAGCGGCAGGTGCCATCCAAGAGGTCCGATACCCCGAATAGCTGGCAAACCCCGTCGTGGTGCTGAAAAAGGCGGGAAGGAACGGATGTGCATCGACTTCACCAGTCTTAACAAAGCCTGCCCTCAAGACCCGTTCCCACTCCCGCGCATCGACCAGATTGTCGACTCCACTGCCGAGTGTGACCTGTTGTGCTTCCTGGATGCGTTCTCCGGGTATCATCAAATCAAGATGGAGGTGGAAGATGTGGAGAACACGGCCTTCCTGACACCATGTGGGGTGTACTGCTACACATGCATGCCCTTCGGGCTGCGCAATGCGGGCGCGACCTTTTAGCGGTTGATGCACATCGCTCTGGGGCGGCAGCTCGGGAGGAACGCAGAGGCTTACGTCGATGACATAGTGTTCAAGTCTCGCGAGGCAAGGACATTGATTCAAGACTTGGAGGAGACCTTCGAGAGCCTGTGCCAAGTGAACTTGAGGCTCAACCCGGAGAAGTGCGTGTTCAGCGTCCCCTCCAGCAAGCTGCCGGGATTCCTTGTATCCCATAGAGGGATCAAGGCGAACCCGGAGAAGATCAAGGCTATCGAGGACATGAGCCCGCCGCAGACCCTCAAAGAGATGCAGAAGCTAGCAGGGCGGGTGACCGCGTTGGGGCATTTCATCTCCAAACTGGGAGAGCGCGCCTTACCATTCTTCAAACTCATGAAGAGGAAGGGCCCGTTCGAGTGGAACCCGGAGGCCGACCGGGCCTTCCAAGACCTCAAGAAATACCTTACTAGCCCCTAGTGATGGTGGCACCATGGCCCCTCGAGCCTCTGGTACTCTACCTTGCTGCCACCCCGTACTCCGCCAGCGCGGCGTTGGTGGCGGTTTGGGAGGAGCGCCAAGCCAAGGGTGCGCCCCGCCAGGCCAAGGCCGAAGTAGCGCGGGGTCAGGAAGGCGCATCAAAGGCATCAGCGGTGGAAGGCCAAGCTCAGCAGGGCGGCGTCGTAAAAGCTCCTGAGGACAGTCGGGTCTCAGGAACCCTTCCACCTCAGGATATGCCCCGATCTCCGCAGGACCCGAGCCTTGACAGCGTGTCAGCCGTCATCGAACACCCGGTGTACTTTGTCAGCACCATACTACGGGATGCGAGAGCGCGCTACCCCATGCCCCAGAAACTCATGCTCACACTCCTGGTGGCCTCACGCAAGCTGCGACACTACTTCCAGGGCCACCCCATCAAGGTTGTCTCAGCCTACCCACTAGAAAGGATACTTAGGAGCCCTAACTCAGCCGGAAGGGTCACAGAGTGGAACATCGAGTTGCAAGCGTTCCAGTTGGAGTTCATCACTACCAGGGTCATCAAGGGGGCCGCACTCGCTGACTTTGTGGCAGAATGGACAAATGCCCCGACACTTGAGGAAGGATAAGACCGGTCCACCTCCCCAGGAAGTGAGGCTCCGGACGGTTGGGTCATGTATTTCGATGGCGCCTTCGCACACCAGGGCGCGAGGGCTGGAGCAGTGCTCATCTCGCCCACCCAGGACAAGCTCTACTACGCCGTGCAACTCTGCTTTCAGCATGGCGAGAAGGTCTCCAACAACATCGCAGAATACGAAGGCCTCATAGCTGGCCTGAAGGCTGCATCGGCCCTAGGGGTGAAGCGTCTCACCGTCAGAGGCGACTCACAACTCCTCGTCAACTTCTCCAACAAGGTGTATGAGCCGAAGGATGAGCATATGGAGGCCTACCTCACGGAGGTGCGTAAGATGGAGAAACAGTTCTCGGGCCTGGAGCTGCAGCACGTGCCCCGGGGCACCAACAAGGAAGCCGATGACATCTCCAGGAGAGCATCCAAGCGGCAACCGCAAGAGCTAGGCGTCTTTGAGGAGCGGCTCTTCAAGCCATCAACTGCGCCACCTCTTTCAAGCATGACTCAGCCTCGGGAGGAGCTCCCCCATCCTTCGGCCACTGGAGCCCCGACCTGTGGACCGATCTCCGGAGCTCGGCTGCTCTTGGCGCTCAGGCCCCAGGAGGAATGCTGGACCAAGGAATTCAAGGAGTACTTAACGCACAGGACGTTGCTAGAGAAGGAAGAGGAGGCAGAGCGCGTAGCCCGGCAAGCCACGACATACTGTATCCAAGACGACACGTTATATAGGAAACGACCGAACGATGTCACACTGTGCTGCATATCCAGCGACCAAGGGAGGGAGTTGCTGATTGACATACACGACGGGGACTGTGGACGCCACTCATCGTCACGAACCCTCATCGGCAAGGTGTTCCGTAATGGATTGTACTGGCCTACAGCACTCAACGACGCAGCCAAGCTGGTGAAGTCTTGCGAAGCTTGCCAATTCCACGCCAAGCAAATCCATCAGCCTGCTCAGGGCCTTCAAACTATCCCATTCACATGGCCGTTCGTGGTCTGGGGGCTGGATATCCTAGGCCCGTTCCCTCGGGCACCAGGGGGCTACCGTTACCTCTACATCATCATCGACAAGTTCACCAAGTGGGCGGAAGTGGAAGCCGTCCGTACCATCCCAGCCGGCTCTGCTGTCAAGTTCATCAAGGGCCTCATGAGCCGCTTCGGGATCCCCAACCGCATCATCATAGATAACGGTTCGCAGTTTACTATCAACCTCTTCAAAACCTACTATGCTAACCTTGGAATGCAGATCTGCTATGCTTCGGTGGCCCACCCCAGGAGCAATGGTCAGGCCAAACGTGCTAACGTGGAGGTCCTGAGGGGCCTCAAGACCAGGACCTTCAAGAAGAAGCTGGAGGCATGCGGCAGGGGCTGGCATGACGAGCTCCAGTCCATATTATGGTCCATCCGAACCACCGCCACCAAGCCAACGGGAGAGACTCCATTCTTCCTCGTCTACGGAGCTGAAGCGGTCCTCCCTCACGAGGTCAAGCATCACTCCACACAGGTCCAGGCATTCGACAAAATGCAGCAGGACGCCACGCAGGGGATGGACCTCGTGTTGGGGGAGGAACGTCGCCGCGAAGCTGCGCTACGGGTGGCAAGCACTACAAAAAAAAGACACATCCGTGACATTTTGGGCCGAACAAATTTTTTGTCATACATATGACACTTCTATGACGATAATTGTGACAAAACCCGGTATCATCATAGATGTGGTGGGCTCCTACTTCTATGACAAAAAATCATGACAGAAAACGGGCTTTTCATCCTGGGCGGGTCGGAGACGCAGCTGCCTGACATTCTTTGGGCCGTCCATGACGGAAAAAACCGTGGTAGAAGCAAGGGGGAGGAAAATTTCGGGGAGTTCCCGGTTACGGTGGGAGGTCGGGGGCCGAGCGATGCGCGTTTCTCTCGTACACGTACGCGCGTGTGTGCGAGGCGTTGGCTCTAACTGAACCCGAGCGAGGCGTTGGGCTCTAACTGAACCCGAGCGATTGCACTGCAGGCTACGCATTACTGAACCTGAGCGATCGATCGATGGCTGTTAATTGAACCCTATCGAGCGATTCCTTCGCTACTGCTGCTAACTGAAGCCGATTGATGTTGCCTCTGGATGAACAGTGAGCGTTGCG
>NC_057797.1:534639793-534650326 GCF_018294505.1 Triticum aestivum
GGATGAACAAGACCACCCCGTGGAGGGCAGGATGAACAGTAGACGGTGGAGGGTAGGATGAACAGTAGCCCATGGAGGGGTGGTTGAAGAGGAGCCCGTGGAGAGGGCTGGTTGAACAGTAGCCGGTGGAGTAGCGCGCGGTGAAGGCTGGATGAATAGGAGCCTGTGGATGAACAGTCGCAGGTGGAGGCTGGAGGAGGTCGAGATGGATGAACAGTAGCTTGTGGAGGATGGAGGGGGTCGACGGTGGAGATGAACAGTATCCCGTGGAGTCCCGTTTTGCGGTACGCCACACCCCTCCCGATGAACAGGACCCCCGTTTCGACCGTAGCGCTCCAACACAAGTCCGTTTCGTCCGTTTTGCGGTATGCCACACCCCTCCCGATCAATAGGACCCCCGTTTCGACCGTAGGAGGTCCGTTTCCTCCGTTTTGCGGTACGCCAGACCCCTCCCAATCAACAGGACCATGTTCAGGAGGTATGTTTCCTCCATTGTGCGGTACGCCAGGCCTCGTTTCCATCGCCTGTTCCGTCCAAGCCCTCCCGATGAACACGACCACGCATTCCGTTCCGACCCAGCCGGTTGGCTCCCACGCGTTCTGTTGCCTCCCCATGAACACGACGCATTCCGTTGCCTCCCCATGAACATGACGCATTCCGTTGCCTCCCCATGAACACAACGACGACGCTGTTTCTCCGTTCCGACCCAGCCATGTCAACGAGCCCTCGCCGTACGTATGCGCGAGTAGGCGTTCGAGACCCCGCCCGTATGTACACATACGTGGCTGTATTTTCTTTCTTGCACCCTGGCCGCCTCTACTACTACACGTGCGCGCTTCTACATCCACCAGTATATATGTACGTACACATTCGCGACCAGAATGACAATGCTACGTACGCTTCGACCAGGTGGGTCCCGACTGTCACACACTTCCTTGCGTGCGAAAATGTAGCTGGTGGGTCCCAGCAGTTAGGGGGGCAAAATACGGTGGCCCGTCCGGTGGGTCCCCGCTGTCAGGTGGAGGAATAATTATTTTGCACGTAATAAGGAGGCACTTCCTTGCTGCGGCCGTGGACCTAGCTGTCAGCCTCTCCACATACAGTCCACGTCCGATGGAAGCTGTTCCTTGACCATGTTGACCACGCCGCGCCGAGAGCACCAGGGTGGTGGACGACGGCGAGGCCTGGGAAGGGGATGACGTGGAGCCGGGGAAGATGTGGCAGTGGATGCCCACGCGTAGAGGAGTACGAGGGCACTGGTTCACTGCGGTGTGAGGCTGTCGTCGCCGCATAGTAACAGGGGGTGTGGGTGATTAGAGGGCTGGCCTGGCCAGCGGTGGGAGTAGTAGGGTGCGGTGAGGCCTCCGCCGCATCGCAGCCGGCCATGTGAGGCAGGAGCACGAGGCACGACCGGCGCTGGTTTGGGCGGCTGAAGCAAGAAGACCAGAGGTTGAAGAAGCACTACGGCCGTTGGATGGACATCGTACGGTCACTGGAGCTAGAATCGTGCATATTGACTAAGTTGACAAAGCCCTCCGTCCCCGTCAACTTAGTAGGCCCACAAGTCAGCCTGCCACTATACTGGGTCCCAGCTAACAGGGGGAGTATTCATTTTTTTGTGCATAATAAGGAGGCACTTCCTTGCGTGCGAAGATATAACTGGTGGGTCTGAGCTGTCAGCGGCGGTAACGTTTTTTTCGCGAAATACAGAGGCCCTTTCAGTGGGTCCCTGATGTAAGGTGGAGGAATCATTATTTTGCGCGTAATAAGGAGGCATTTCCTTGCGTGCGGTCGTGGACCCAGCTGTCGGCCTCTCCACGTACAGTCCACTTCATGTGCATGTCGGTCGTTGACCACGTTGACCAGGCCGCGCCGAGAGCACCAGGGCGGTGGACGACGGCGAGGCCTAGGAAGGGAACGACACGAAGGCAGGGAAGACTCGGCAGTTGTTTCCCATGCGGAGGGGAGTACGACTGTACGAGGGTTTACTGGTTCGTCTGCCGTCGCCGGAGAATAACAGCAAGTGTGGGTGAGTAGAGGGATGGCTAGGCCAGCGATGGGAGTATGGTGGGGCGGTGAGGCCTGCGCGGCAGCACATACCGCCACGGGGAGGAGGGAGCAGGCAGTCCCGCCGGCGCTTGTTTGAGCGGCTGGAGCAGGAAGAGAAGAGATTGAAGAAGCACGACGGCCGTTGGATGGACATCCAACAGTCACTGCTTATGCGTCAACCTTTTTTTAGGAAAGCCTCAAATCTGTGGAAAACAACATACAACCCATCTTCCATTATTTCTAATAATTTTCAGCCCATTTGCTAATTCTTAAGGTTTTTTTGGAGCCCATATTCTTTTTGTTAGCATTACAGCCCAAATGTGGCCATGGTTAAAAAATTATACGAAATTTTGCATATTTCGGTGTGGTCCGAACTGTTTTTAATCCCGAAATTTCGACTCACATTCAAACTGATTTTAAAAATAAATGTATATCAATATAAAATCCAACAAATTCTCGATGCATAAAAATTAATGTAATTTAAAATCTTGAAATGAAAAAAAAGATATTTGAAACTAATTGCCGGTTTGATGTGTTTTAAAAATGTACAACCCATTTCTCATTACTGATGGGCCATTTTCTCGGCCAGCCGAATGAAAGCTCTCCTCGTCTTGAAAAATTTGCAGCCCAGCAGGCCTGGCAAAGCAACTTACTTGGCAAATCACAAAAAAACTGGGCTGTGGCCGTGGACCCAGCTGTCAGCCTCTCCACGTACAGTACTCTTCCGATGGAAGTCGTTCCTTGACCACGTTGACCACGCCGCGCGGAGAGCACCACGACGGTGGACGACGAAGAGGCCTAGGAAGGGGACGACGCGGAGCTGGGGAAGATGCGACAGTGGAAGCCCGCGTGGAGAGGAGTACGAGGGTTCACTGGTTCAGCTGCGGTGTGAGGCTGCCGTCGCCGCAGGCCCCGGCCATCGGTGGGAATAGTAGGGGGCGGTGAGACCTCCACGGCAGCACAGCCGGCCACGAGAGGCAGGAGCATGCGGCACGACAGGCGCTGCTTTGGGCGGCTGGAGCAAGAAGACCAGAGGTTGAAGAAGCACTACGGCCGTTGGATGGACATCGTACGATCACTGGAGCTAGAATCGTTCATATTGACTAAGTTGACAAAGCCCTCCGTCCCCGTCAACTTTGTTGGCCCACAAGTCATCCTCCCACTATGGTGGGTCCCAGCTAGCAGGGGGTATTCATTTTTTTGTGCGTAATAAGGAGGCACTTCCTTGCGTGCGAAGATATAGCTAGTGGGCCCGACATGTCAGCGGGGGGAACGTTTTTTTTGTGAAATACAGAGGCCCTTCTGGTGGGTCCCAGCTGTCAGGTGGAGGAATCATTATTTTGTGCGTACAGTCCACGACCGATGGATGTCGTTCGTTGACCAAGTTGACCAGGCCGCGCCGAGAGCACCATGGCGGTGGACGATGGCGAGGCCTAGGAAGGGAACGACACGAAGCCGGGGAAGAGTCGACAATGGTTGCCCACGTGGTGGGGAGTACGAGGGTTTACTGGTCCGGCTGCCATCGCCAGAAAATAACAGGAGGTGTGGGTGAGTAGAGGAATGGCCTGGCCAGCAATGAAGTAGGGTGGGGCGGTGCGGCCTGTGCGGCAGCACAGCCGGCCGCGGGAGGCGGGAGCAGGCAGTCCCACCGGAGCTGGTTTGGGCGGCTGGAGCAAGAAGATCAGATATTGAAGAAGCAGCACGGTCGTTGGATTAACATCCAACGGTCACTGCTGCTAGAATCGTTTGTGGACTAAGTTGACAAAGCCAAAGTACACGTCAACCTAGTAGACCCACAAGTCAGCCTCCAAATCTGTCACAAACAGCATACAACCCGAAATTTCTAGCCAGGTTCAAATTAATTTTAAATCTAAATATACCTTAATTTAAATTTAATGAAATTTTACCCGCGCAAAAACAATGAAATTTAATATATCAAAATCCGAAAGAAAATAGTATTTTGGAACTAATTATCTGTTTGCTGTATTTTTTTATTTTAGAGCCCATTTATTATTACTTATAGCCCATTTCTTATTACTTATAGCCCATTTTCTGGGCAAAATGCATCCCTCCTCGTCTTGAAAGATTTCCGGCCCAGCAGGGCGTAGAAAAGCAAGTAGGCCTACATTGGTTATTCTGCAAAAAAAAATAGCTGGCTAGCAATTTTCAGAAAGGAAAAAACAAACTGGGTTGGCCATGTGCTAAACATATGAAATAAAAGCCTGGGCTAGACGGGCCACGGGTCCCGCACAACCCAGTTGATACCCTTCTCCGTCCCGAAAAAACAAAATTAACTGTGTGCGCTGCTGGGTCCCTACTTTCATCCTCACCATGTACAGTCATCTCCTTATTCCTCTCAGTTGTTGACCATGTTGACAACACCGGAGGGCGGCTCCGCGGCGAGCGAACCAAGGCGGAGGACGATGGTGAGGCCTCGGACAGGAACGAACAGGAGCCGGGGCAGATCACAGTCAGCCGTGGGAGGCGGGAGCAGGTGGTCCCACCGGCGCTGGTTTGGCTTTGGCGGCTCGAGGAAGAAGAGATTGAAGAAACGCGACAGACGTTGAATGTCAATCCAACGGTCAAGGTTGGCACAATCGTTTTGTTGACTAAGCGGACACCAAGTAGCATACTTTTTTATATATAGGAAGAAAATTGCAAGGAAAATGCGTTCGTCTGCCGTCCTCCTCACAGGGAACGTTCGCCACATAAGTGACTAGCACCCTTAGTTTTCAACCGAGAGGTCTTGGGTTCGAATCCCAGGAACTCTCAATTTTGTCCTCCTTCCTTCCTCGCAAAAAAGGGAAAGAAAATCAAAGACTTGGGAAGGCGTACAGAACAAGCTAGTGTACCAGTAATGAGACGTTGCCGAGTTTTAGAAAAAAGAAAGACGTGCTCCTGTAGCTGGTTCGAATCCAAACCTAGACTATGACTATATATGGTGCTATGCTACTCTGCAAGTAATGAAACTGACATATCCAATGTTCACTTCTCCTCTTCTCTACTTACTCTGCCTAGCATCAGAAGCTCTGGCCGCAGCAACCATGTCCGATGGCTGCTCGTCCACCTGCTCTTCAGCAGGCAACAACCAGATATGCGCCAAGTCGCAACCCGTACAATCGCCTGTGGGTCTCATCGCACCCTCGCCGGCACGCGCACCGCAGCCGATTGCTCATCGCAACCCGCTGCCGTTGGTGTGGTGCCACTGCTGCAAATCACGCAGAGTCATCCGTCGCGTCTCAACCACAATCCACAACCCTGGCCAAGTCTTCTACAAATGCCCGAATCATGGGGTAATAATATGTTTAAGTGTTGTTCTATTGCTTTCAGTTGTTGATTTTTTTAATAGTTTGGTTGATGATCTACCAATTTGATTCGTGCAGAAAAGGGAAGATTCGTGTGGTTTGTATTTCTGGGAAGTTGCTGATGTGGGGGAATGCAACTATGCTGATTATTTGGTTAGCCGAGGAATCCCAATACCAGCAGGTTGGGGTGTTGGACAAGTAACTGAAGGAACGACAGAAGAGGAAGATGCAGAGCAGAAGCTTAAAGATGCAGTTCCTCTGATCATGGCCAAGCAACAGCTGTTGAATGGCCTTGACAGCAATGAGGAGATGAAAGAGCTTGTGAAGATAATGGGCAAAATCGATGTGCTCTGTAGGATGATTGTCTCTTTATTTTGCAGTGTATGTAGCACTCGTGATGTATTCAGTGGCTATGACATGAGCACTTTGCTGAAACTAGTAATGAATGAAACCTGTGTAGCAGGCTGGGCGTAGTGTTGTGAACATCTAATGATTTATATTAACAGAAATCAGGGGGTGTCCCCTTTTGCTCATACAAATAAATAAATAGCAGAGGCCCTATCGGGTCAGCTTTGTTCTCATTTGAAGACGTCGAGCAAATTGCAGTCCAACAGCAAACTATGTCATCAAATTCAAGTTTCATAGGCAAATATGAGTACAACTAAACAACAATGTCATCATGTTTTAGTTGTCATACAATCACCAAACACAAATCAGCATGCATAACAAGTGATGTTCTCACAACAAAATACTAAACAACATGTTCATCAGGTTTTAGTTGTCATAGCAAACACAATTTCACATAGTAGATAAAAATATGTCTTCTGACAGACAAATACGAAAAAGCAATGTAATCATCATCCGCAGCAGCAGCGTCAACATCTTCGCCATGTGTATCAGTCTGAATCGTAATTGCCCATGGTGTCATCTTCTTCTTTGTCCTCAACGTCCTTGAACGTTGGCTTCTTCTTGATCAACTCTTGTATGTCCACAACACGACAGGCAATCTTTTCGCCGGCGTCATTAACGTGATGGTTCTCAAAGATATTAGGAACATCTGTGTTATCTTGTACATCAGGAGCAGTGTAAGCATCATCTTGTTGTGCAACTTCATTAAATGAATTCCTCTGCTCAAACCTTTGCAATACTCTCCAGTCATCACTACGTGCAAATGTGTCTTCCAAGAAAAATATCTGTGTTGCTTGATTTGCCAAAATAAAAGGCTCATTGGTCTGGTACGCCGCCTTGACATTGATGGATTTGAAATAATCATTAGCTCTGGGTTTTGCGATCCTGGAAAATAGGTTATACCAATGACATCACAACAGAACCACACACCGATGATCCTCGAAACTGGAGATATACTGCAACTAAATAATGTCTGTTATGTTAGCATACATTTCAGTTGTCTCTTTGTCATACGTATCCGTGCTCATGATGGCACTGTTTTGTGTCTTCCTGCCTTCGTCTCGTGCAAGGGTGTTGTAGCGCACATCTCAAACAACGCAAGATTCATAATGTCTTACCCGAGTATCAGGACCCATTGCTAGTGAGTAAAGGGCATCATCAACTGCCTGCCCATCCTCCCGCATCTTCTTAACCTATGGTTAGAAAATAGACAAGCTGATCATCTTATGTACTCAATATATTAAAAAAACTGACAATGCACTTCAAAAGCTTACATGGTTCTTGAACCATTTCGCAAATCCTGCCATAACCAGTTTGTCAATGTTTCTTGGATTTTGCGGAAGTAACTCCTCTTTGTAGATGCTACACAACATAGTGATCACGTCAAACATCTAAATATATAAGAATGTGCTGCAAGTTTAGTAGATTACGATGTATAAGCTGCAGTACTGCACTTACTTGATATAAGGTAGTATCTCAGGATAGTTATTCAACACATACCAAACCATTTTGTCCAAATCTTTAGGTTTGTCCTCTTGTCGACTCTTCCCTGTAACTCGAACAGAATAATCGAAAACATTGAGCCCAGGATTGTCTTCACCCACCTCTTTGCTAAGCTGATCAGCTGTTTCAATGTATTTTGAGCAGAATGTCAACGCTTCTGTAGCAATGTAGGCCTCTGCAATGGAACCCTTGGGTCTAGCTCTGTTCCTAACATAGCCCTTGAAAGTGCCTAGCCGCCTTTCAATAGGGTACATCCAGCCATACTGTACTGGACCTCTAAGTAGTGCCTCATCAGGTAGATGAACAGCCAAATGCACCATCACATCAAAGAAGGCTGGAGGATATATCTTCTCAAGGTCGCATGGATAGTTGGTATCTTGTCTCTAAGACGCTCCAAAGCATCTATCCTGATATTCCTACTGCAGAGTTCCCTGAAGAATTGTCCCAACTCTGCAACTGCTTTGTATAAGTCAGGGCGGCCCAATCCTCTAAGGATAACAGGTAAAACCTTTGAAGTAGGACGTGTCAGTCATGAGTTTTCAACCCTTGTACCTTGTTTCCATCTGCACTGACTCTCCTTTCAGGGTTGGAAGCAAATCCATGTGGGAATCTCACACGTGACAGGACCTCGCAGAATTCTTTTCTTTTTACCTTATCCAAGACGTACACAGCTGGTGCCATATCCCGTGGTTTACCTTCATCTTACACCTGCAAATCCTTTCTGATACCCAGGTGTGTCAAATCAATCCTAGATTTTAAGGTATCTTTCGTCTTGCCTTCAATATTAAGAAGTGTGCTAATAATGTTGTCACATATATTTTTCTCGATGTGCATCACATCAAGATTATGCCTTAGATCCAAATCTTTCCAATACTCCAAGTCCCACAAAGTGGACCTATGGGTAAACAATAATATCTCTTCTACCCTGCCACGCTTCCTTTTCCCGCTACCATTATCGGGATGGTTTCCTGGTGTAATATGCCTGACCTTCTCTAATTCCACTTGCATTTCATCGGCGGTGAGCCTCTTTGACGCATCACGGTTTCATGCTTTGCATTGAACACATGTCTTTGGTATTTTCTAGGATGCGGCTTGTCCTTGGCAAGGAAACGACGGTGTCAAATGTAACAGATCTTGCTAAGTATTGCGTATGACAGCGGATTCTTGTCACAGCGAACACATGCATTGTAACCATGTGTCGTTCGCCCTGACATAGTGCCCAAAGCCGGATAATCATGGATGCACCAAATTATAACAGCACACAGAAAGAAATCAGTTGGTGGGCTGCTATATAGGTCTCGAGTGAGAACACCCTTCCATAGCTGTTGAAGTTCCTCCACAAGAGGCTCCATGAACAAATCAAAATCCTTTCCAAGACTTTTTGGACCTGGGATGAGCAAGGCCATCATGTAGTTTGATTCTTTGGTGCGGACATTTGGAGGCATGTTGTAAGGGATAACAAGCACTGGCCACATGCTATATGTGGCGCTTTGGTGGCCAAATGGGTTAAATCCATCTGAAGCTAAGGCAAGTCTAATGTTTCTCGGGTCAGCAGCAAACTCTTTGTGTTTATCATTGAAGCTTTTCCACTCACTACCATGAGATGGATGGCTCATTACATTCTGATCTCTGTACTCCTGGTTCCTAGAATGCCACAGTACATCCTCTCTTGTTTCAGCATCATGAAACAACCTCTGTAATCTTGGTGTAATTGGAAAATGTCTCAGAACATTATGAGGAATCCTCTTCACAGCATCGCCATCTTTCCATCTTGATGATTTGCATTTCGGGCATTCACTTAAGTTGGCATAATCCTTCCAGAACAGAACACAATTATTCTTACAAACATGGATCATATCATATCCAATTCCAACTGCACGAAGGAAATTCTTCATTTTACTGTACGTGTGTGGCAGCTCAGACGCATCTGGGAAAGATTCGCGAAAAGCAGCCAACATCGCATCGAATGATTTGTTGGTCATCCGCTCAGATGTATTCACCTAAAGAAAGGTGACCATAGCTGAGAATACTGACAGCTTATTTCCTGGGGTGACAGCAACGTTGCATTGTTCCAACATGCGGGCCCACCGTTTTTCTTCTGCAGGTGAAAGTTCATGGAATGCACGAGCATTTCGTAGCATTGTTTCAATGTTGGTCAAACTCACTGGCTCCGCCACCACCACCTCCTCCTCCTCTTCCACCTGAGCATCAGGCAGATCAAGATGGTGATCTGCTGCTTCCACGTAGTCAATAACATTGACGTTCACAGCTTCACCATGATGAACCCACCTAGTGTATGTGACCTACATCCCATACAAGTGTAGATGATTTTGCACAGTTGACTGGGGTCTTGTAACTGAATTCATACAACTGCTACACGGGCAGAGCACATCTGATTTCGGACCACCGTACTCAGCTCTGATAAAGTTCATGAAGTTTTCAACCCCCTCGACATATGCAGCGGAGAATCTTCGAGCAGAAGTTTTCCATGTCCCGTCCATCTGTTAGACATACAAATTAGTTCTTCTACTAGATATTACAGGAAAAACATATATGCTTTTTTATGAAGTCCAGAAAAAAATACCTAGGTCGATGTCTAAAGCTATGGCAAGATATTTGGACGAGCAGATCTAAGTAATGAAATATATGTAAAGCTAATTCAGCAAACAGATTTGAGTGCCAAATTATGGCAGGCTGTTTCAGCAGTCAATGAGGCCGAGCACACAACCATCAAACTATCGAAGGCCATCGCAGCAACAAAGATCGAGTATAAAACGGTGTAGAGCTATTTCAGCTAACATATTGGCTACTAGACCATGGCAATCTACGTCACAATAAATATATGGCACGATATTTTAGCAACTAATCGGCCTTGGCATGCCATCTCAGCTAAGCAGATTGAGTGCAGAACAGGGCAAGGAAGCTTCTTAAGCAGAGCATATTGATAGTAAACTACTTCGGTAAACAGTGAGATTAACAACTTCTATCAGCTAACATTCAGCGCTACACCAACATGAACGGGGCCTCAGTCTAGAATGTGCGTACCGTGGGAGAAGCTGACCGCCGTGCGTCTCCACACGAACGTCGCTAGCGGTGGCGGCGCTGACCGCTGTGCGCCTCCACAAGAACATAGCCAGAGGTGGCGGCGCGGCTAGAGGACAGCAGTCTACGAGAGCGTACTATGGGAGCGAGAGGATCGCCGAACCGCGGCGCCGACGTATCGGCGCGGCGGGGAGGGAGGCTTTGGCGGAGCGAACAGAGTGGAGGG
>NC_057797.1:534650746-534659139 GCF_018294505.1 Triticum aestivum
TGGTCGGTTTCTCCAAGTGCAGTCCCACATGTCAGTGAAGAGGCAAGCCGAAGCACGTTCCGTTTGCGTGAGCCGTGTGCAGGAACGAACGTGTGTGGGGTGCAATGCGACCGCGACAGGAGTGCTGTGAGTGTACCGCATTTTTTCCTTTTAAACTAGGTGCTTCGCCCCCTAAAAAAATCTGTTGCTTCGCGTGATCCATCGATACTACTACTAGTAATCCGGTAATCCCGACTAAAACGGCGCGGCCAGGTCTTTTCCCGCGCGATATGCTGGGAGGTTGGCTTAGTTGGGTTTTTTAGGACGAGTAATGCTACACCTACATAATCCCAGTTACGTAATTAACGTAATGTGAAACATGTGAGCTGTTGATTGTAGATTGGGGGGGAGGGGCCCACCGCCATGAAAATCAGGGGAGGAGAGAGAGAGGCAATTTACGTTAACCCTTTCGTAGGTTCCCGTAGATGTAGAAAGATGTGTCCGATCCTGCAATATAGGCCGTCCGATCTATATCTAACGGATAGGAAGGAAACTATGACAATTTACCCGCACTCCTCTCCACATATGCAGATAAGGCTTTCCCTCGTTCATCCTTTTCTCCCACAAGATCTTGATCTTCCGTGCAATGCATGGGCATCTTGCTAGTACTCCTACAATATGTATATTATTGTGAAAGTTCATATACACCGGCCGAGATTAATGCAAACACGACAGATTTTCATTACATTTCGAACTTTTATAGGACAAAAAAAATAAAAGAAACCCGACCCTAAACCTATTCTACAGCGGCGACCGACGTCCTCCATCTATGATCTCCATGTACGGGGGCGGGGTTCAAGACCCGTGAAGTGAAGGTGCGGTCTCCGGCGAGGAAAAGTAGAACACGGGAGACGGACCGGCCAGTTGGCACACCATGCCCTGCCGCCTCCCATGCCCTACTCATCCTCGGAGGAGTCCCCGACCTCGGCAGTGCCGGACGTTGGACGGCGGCAAGTAGGACGCGTGGCTGACGATGCTCCCGTTGTCAGCCGCCAGCGTGGCCACCGCTTGTGCGGCGACTTGAGCGAGGGTGGCGACCTCGAGCTCCATCCCCGAAGACAAGCTCTCCCGCAGAGCGTTCGCGCTTGCGGTCATGGCAGATGTGGTTCTAGGTAGGAGGACGATGCGCTATGGTGTGGAGGTTAGCTGAGCGTTGCCGCTTTAAGTAGCGCATTCCGGTGAGGCCAAGCATCCGGGTGCGTCATTAAGTCGTCGGAGTTGGTTCCGCGGGCACCGAGCCTCTTAATGATGACATACGAATGGACGACATGAATTCAGGCAGCTGGCGCCGGCTGGGAACGCACTGCTTGACGGCGCGAGGGACGAGGATTTTGGTGTGCCAGGGTAGTCAGCTGCGGTCGTGGCAACGTTGGAGATGCCCTTTGCTCACATGCGATCCCCGCATGTCATTGGAAAAGCAAGATGACCCGGCATGGTCTCAGGTCCAGAGGATGCAGTTGGCCGCTCTACACCACTCCGCGGATGCTTTGCGGCGCCCCGTGCATCCTCGACGAGCCGGGTGTTGGGGTGTGTTTGGATTGTGGCCAAAGTGCACCTTGCCAAAATTTTGGTCATGACCAAAAGATTGGTCTTTGTTTAGATGGTTGCCATTTTTTTGGCATGCCAATGAACTCTAGCCAACTCTAGTTCATTTTTCTTGCCAATGTCGGCCAAATCATGGGCAACCAATACCTCAACCAAAATTTTGGTCATGACCCAAACATTGGTCTTTGTTTGGATGGTTGCCATTTCTTTGGCATGCCAATGAACTCTAGCCAACTCAAGTTCATTTTTCTTTCCAATGTCGGCCAAATCATGGGAAACCAATACCTCAACCAAAATTTTGGCTACCCAATGCTTTGATGGGGCAACCTTGGGCACAAACCAAACATACCGTTGGTTGTGCCACAGCACTAACGCCACCCTCGGCAAACTAAAACCGACCGTGTCTAGCGACGATATGAGCGTGTCGCTCACCGCGGTCGCCGTGTCCAGAGGCGGTGCTGGAGCTGTGCCCCGTTGTTGGCCCCAACGACCCACATGAACGGTTGTCGGTGGCGAGGAGGTCGTGGGCCAGCTCCTCCATTGGACTAGTCTGTGCTACGTCATCCCGTTGGGTGTGCCCCACATGTCTGTTTCCCTGTTTTCCCAGCCATATTCGAGCGTCGGTGCTCCACATTGCGCATTAGGCCTTTCACTATGTAGGCCAAGCGAGACAACTTATTGTTTATTTGAGCCGTTCAAGTATAATCATGTGGCGTTTGCTTATTTCTCATTCCTCTCCAACCCTCTTCTCCATCGATCATGTCGCCTTCCAGTCGAGTCCATCCTCCCGCATGCCTCATTTGAACATTCCACCGAGTATCATTCACATGTACCCACCCTAGTCCTCTTTCAATATATCTTCGGACCCCGAGATGAAATTGAGAGGGAACGAGTGGGGGTACGTGATACCTAAGGCAGATTCAAAATTTTGAACCGGTGATCATAGCACTCGCAAATCATATATAAAGGGTATTCAATGTTCGTTTCGTTTTTGAACGTACAATATACTCCCTTCTATCCTTTCTAGTTTACATATAAGTTTTATGTGTAGTCAAAGTATATCTACTTTGATCAAAAAGGTATCAACATCCAACAACGCCCAATCAATATTGTTAGATTCATACGTACTACTAGATTTGTACTCGAGATGGTTTCCAATTTGACTATTGACAAGATTAATAGTACATGAGATGTATAATGTGAAAATTATATAATTGGAAACTCCTTTCACATACGAATTTGACCGTATGCTTTGTGTAAGTTGCATGTCATATATTATTACTCTAACATTTGGTCAAAGTTAGCCTCGAAAAACGCATTAGACCCTGTATGCTTTGTGTAAGTTGCATGTCATATATCATTACTCTAACATTTGTGTAAGTTGCATGTCATATATTATTACTCTAACATTTGGTCAAAGTAGTATAGTGGAAGTGGATCCTCTGACGTAGGTATCCCTGCCTTACCCTCCCTTTTGGTCACTTACTGGCGGACCCCATGCTTGCTAGGCCCCACATGTCAGTTACTCAATGGGTTCGGCCACGTCAGGGGATCCTCATCCGTAGTATACTCCCTTTGTTTTTATTTACTCCGCATAAAACGGAGGGAGTGGTGGTATAATAAATGACGCGGGCGGGGGAGGGGGAGGGACGTCGGTTTGCTCTCAACTGCGGTCCCACAAGCGAGCGAAAACGCAAGACGAAGCGCATTCCATTCGGTGAGCGACGTGGAGGGTCTAGCATGCCAGGCTGCAACGCGAATGCGACAAGAGTGATGTACAGTCAAAACCGATTGACCGGTCGTCACCGGAACCACTATTCACACCAGAACCTTCGCTGCTCGGCCTACGCCAGCGACTGCCCTAAAACCACACCAAATCTCCAGCCCATTCCCCCACCTTTCGATCCCCTAGCCCGCATCAAGCGTCCCCTAGTTTGCCGGAAAGCCATGGTGCGCCGCAAGATCACTTACTACAAGATGCTGACGCCAGAGCGCCGCGCAGAAATCGCGGCGGCGGTCGGCGCCACAGACTTCCGTTCCCAAGCTCGCTTTGCGGCGGGCCAATCCCCGAGTTCTCTAGAGCCAAGCTACGAGGAGGAGGAAGCCGATCCAATGTTCATGGCAGAGGTCGCAGCGCAGAAGGCCCTCGATGGGTATGAGACGATGGACGTCGACTTCGTGCCGGCGTCCGAATCCCCCATGGTGCAGGCGGACCAGCGGTTCAACATGGCGATACTAAAGGAGGACCGGGAGGCAGAGGCTCAACTCGACGTGGAGCGTGCGCATGCCGCTGCCATCGAGGCTCTCCTGCAGGCAGAACCGGATGTCGTGGATGTGAACCGGGCGGCGGAGGCTCAACTTGAGGCGGAGCGCGCGGATGCCGCTGCCATCGAGGCCCTCCTGTAGGCGGAACCGGATGTCCTGGACTTGAACCGGGCGGCAGAGGCTCGACTCGACACAGAGCGCGCGGATGCCGCTCTCATCGACACCCTCCTGCAGGCAGAACCAGACGTCCTGGACTTGAACCGGGTGGCGGAGGCTCGACTCGACGCGGAGCGCGCGGATGGCGCTGCCATCGAGGCCCTCCTATAGGTGGAACCGGACGTCCTCGACTTGAACCGGGCTGTGCTCCCGTCCATGCAGAGGGCCCGCACGCTCCGCTTGAACGAGTAGCTGGAGGCCGAGGACAACCACGGTGCGGAGACACACGTCGGTAGCGACGGCTGGTTCGCACCGGCAGCCAAAGACGACGAGGTCGTCTCTTTCCGCGAGCAGTGATAGTTTTTCTTTATGTTGTTGTTTTTATGGATCTTTTGTTGTGTAAAAACATATATTTGTTATGCAAGTCGCCTGACTTGGGTCAATCTACCATTTCAAGCGGTTGCATGAATATCCTACATCTCCTAACCCTTCTTTCCTTCTTCATCACCTCTTCTTCTTCCCTAACAGAGCACCGCACGGGCCGTACGGATACTCCCGAACATGCGGTTGGATAAACATACTCTATGAACGAAAATTATGTGTCAGCGATAGGATGGCTGAGTTTGGTGTGTTCACATGTGACAGCACGTGTCAGTGAGGGTGCGTTCCCTTGGTTGGGTTTGCGGCGTGTAGGAGCGACCGTGTGAGGGTGCGGTGCGACCGCGGTGTGCAGGAGCGACCGTGTGAGGGTGCGGTGCGACCGCGGTAGCCGTGCGCAAGTGTACCTCCTTCTCATTTTGAAAACTTTAGGCAAGCTTGGAAAAAATGTGTGGCGAAGTTTGGCAATGCAAGGCCTAGACCCAAACAGGATAAGTACGTACGTACTAGGGGTACTAGTGTTAAAAAAGAAAGGCTGGGTTTTCCTTCGCGGGATTTAATCGATACAAATCCTCGTTTCACGTGTCAATTAATGCGTATTTTTTCTCCAAATACCAAAGAGCTAACCATCTCACTCCTCATCGCTTGATTAATGCAGCGCCATGCAAACCAACCTTCTCACTTCCGCATGCATGCATGGGATATTAATGTCCTTGGTTGCTAACACCATCAATTTTGCCTCGATTAGTGTTAGTGGCCCTTTGCAAATTGTAATTTTTATATACTGGCCTTGTGTACAAAAAATGGAGGTAGTAACTATATTTTACTTCCTTCCCCATTGAGGTGACGTTGATGATTTTTTTGGTGGTTTGGTGAAGTGCGTTCGACGGAGAACACCATTGAGGGAGACCACGGTAAGTCGTTCACAAGTGCCGCCTGCAAGCCGAGACAACCGCCTTATTTGCATCCAGGAAGTCCTTTACTAGTACTACTATAACTAATGCGGTGAGATGGCTTCTCGAAGAAGACGATGGAGAAGCGGAGTCAGCGAAGAGTGAAATGATGTTGCTTTGTCCGTGCTTTTGTGATTTGACACCTCACTGCTTTGTGATTTGTGATAGAAGGGACAGGGGAGTAGACTCTGTGCTCTATACTGTACTACATGCGTCCAAGCATGGGAGAAAGAGGAGAGACGTTGCATTTTTCTATTCCTCCAATCAATCAATCAGGGAGCTTCGGTTCCATCTTTTTGGCTTTGGCAACACCGTCCACAATGGTTCCCATGATGCCAAAAGCTATTTTCACATTTGGCTACACATTGTGGATGCCCTTAACCGTACCACTTGGTTTTGCTCCTGTGTGCTATCTATACAAATCTCAATTATATTGATCTAAAAAATTATAGAATCGAGATTAGTAAAAAGGAGGTGATTTTGTCGTGCGGATGGCGGGGGAGGTTTCTTATTTGAGCAATGCTACATCCATGTAATGGTTTACGTAAAGTTACGAACTGATGTGATGTGGGACTATTTGATTGGATTAAAGGAGAGGATTACGCCCACCCCACCTGAAAATCAGGGGGGCATATATAGATTAGATGGAAAGTATACGTAGCAGCTACATAGCCCTTTGTAAGTCTAGGATTAGGCTTCTTATTTTCGGAGGACGTTGTCCTGGCGGTTTGCTAACATGCGGTCCCACGTGTTAGTGCTTTACCAAGCTGATCCGCGTCCCACATGAGGCAGAACAACGGCAGAAGCAACACATGGTTAAGTTGAAGAAGATGAGGGAGAAGCGGATTCAGCAATGAGTGAAATGATGGTTGCTTCGTCCCTCCAACTTAACTGCGGGAAAGGTGCAACTTTGTGATTTGACGCCTCATTGCTCATTACTACGCCGGCACCATGACTGGGGTGCTTCACCCCGGCTGCTCTGCACTGTATTCCGGTATGGCACGTGGACCCCATAGCTTGATGTCCCACATGTCGGCGAAAGGGACTAGAAGATTTATGAAAGCGAGCGCTCCACTCTTATGACGGAGGAGTAGACGACACGACGGCCCAGTGAACTGTCACTTGTACTGTATAGTACTATAGTTTTGCTGTTTCGCACGATCCATCGATACAAATCCGATTAAACAGGAAAGGGCGGTATTTTTCCCGCGCGGTAGATGATACTGGCCATATATTTCAAAGGCAATTTTAATGTATGCAAACTGAATAATTATAAGTAACAATATGATATCTAGTAAAACTAAAAACACATATGATTTATTGTGTTAGAGTGTAGTAGTAGTGTTGTATTGCATAGTTGTTAGATGTAACATGCGAGAACGTGTAGAGATGTAGTGTTGGAGGGCCTACGGAGAGAAAAGTGTAATACGGTCACCGAACTTCAGAATAAGCTGATTACGGTCACTATATACGTTTTGCGGTGATTATACGATCACTTGCTCACAGCTCAACATCGGATTGCACTCTGTTGACCAGCCAAATAGTCTGTGTGGCACCATGTTGACTAGTTAAATTGACCATATTCATTGTGGGTCCCACCTGTCAGTTCGCATAGGCAAAAGGTCAGATAAACACAAATTTACGCAGGTGCGACAAGGCTCCAACCCGTGCGCGGGAATCACCTGGTTTTGTATGTGTCTGTCAGGGCCTGATGTGTGTGCATGCACCTGTAGGTTGAGCACTTGAGCGTGAGAGTGTGTGTTGCTCGTGTGGTGTACTAGTGTGTGCATGCATGCGTGCGTGTGTGCGTGTGAGTGTTGCGTGCGTGCGTGGCTGCGTGTGTACGTGTAAGTGTTGCGTGCGTGCGTGGGTGCATGTGTTTGTGTGAGTGTTGCGTGGATGCAGTTTGTGTGCATGCGTGCGTGTGTGTATAATCACCACACCAGCTCCTGTGTGTTAAAACAGATGGCTCAGCATACCAATACAAGGCCACCTTGTCCGCTGTGCCCGCGGTCATGACTTCGAACCACTGTCCAAATATTTTTTTGTCGTTTGTTTTCATTCTTACTAGCAAGATGCCCGTGCGTTACATGTAACATCAAGATGCATTTTTATGACTTTTTTATCTTGTGAGAGAAAAGGATGAACGAGGGAAGGCCTTATTTGCAAATGTGGAGAGGTGTGTGGGTACCTTTTTTGCAAAATTGCCATAGTTTCTTTCCTATCCGTCAAATATAAATCGGACGACCTATATTGCAGGATGGCAGGAACACCATCATCACCAACTCTGTTTTTTATAAGAGTGTATTTTATGTGTTTTATAAGAGTGTAGATGTAGAGTAGATACAAGTCGACAGGTGGGCATGATGGTAGTGAGATAATGTGATGCAACACTAGAGGTGCCACGTGGAGCGTTTAACTGGTCAACTAGTCATGTCATGAGCAAATACAGAGTTGTACGGTGAGCCCGTGACTGCATAATAACCACTAAACGTAAATGGTGACCGTAATGAGTGGATTCTGAAGTCCAATGTACGCATCGTGCTTTCGCTTCAAATACAATGATCGTCATTGTATATATCGCGAGAGAAAGATGAAACATGCGTGAATTTTCTGGGGGCTTACTTTTAGAGGACCTGGAGATAGTTTTGTGTGCATACGTGAAAGGGGCGTACAGGGGGGTATGCGATGCAGAGAGAGATGCTCTTTGTTTCTCTTTATTATGACTAACTTTGTATATAGTATAAAAATATACAAATTCGCAGTGCGGAATAAATATCATTGTGGGCACCATGCAATGCAAATTAGCGTTCGTACTCCTCCATATAACTTTGTAATGTTGTATATATGTAGAAACTCTAAAATAATTTTTTGGCCACACTTTATTCAAAAGGAATGTTGTATGCAAAATAAACATGAAGAGAGGGCTTTTTAGATCAATGGGGTACGTGATGTAACATGTGTGAATGTGTAGTTGATGCATTTGGCGGGGCCTAGAGAGGTATGTGTGTGTATTACGTATTCGAGAGAGGCATGGATAGAGGGGCCGACGGGGGG
>NC_057797.1:534659352-534669343 GCF_018294505.1 Triticum aestivum
GATAGCATGAGAAATGAGGGTGGTCTAGAGAGAGAGACAAATATGACGTCACGACAAGATATTCCATTCCCTTGAGTGTGTATATGCAAGGGGGGGAGGGAATAGAGGCACCAGGAGAAATTTTCTCTGTGTGTGGTGTTTGTGTTGGTATGTGTGGGTGTGAGAAGATAATGAGACATGGGGGCAGAGGGTGTGTCACCGCGTGAGGTCCGGTGGGTCGAGGTGAGGCCCTTCGTTCTGTTCCGTCCTGCGCCACATTGGTCGGCCCGTGATGCATTTAGGAAGACCCATGGATGACTAGTCGTACAAGACAAAGATAGCAGAATTGTGAAGGACTCTGTGTCCACTGAAAAAGCCAACTAGGATTTGTAACCCTAGGTTCTCGGACTAAGGTAACCCCTTTATCTCTGATATTACTATTCATCCAACCTAACTTTAAGGGGCATCCTACAGAATGCTCTGCTAGAATCATACTTGTCGATTAGGAAGAGAGGTGTGAGACAATGCGTGAGAGATAGGCGTAAAGATAATGTGCGTACATGAGACACGTAGGCAGGTCCATGTATATAGAAAGGGTCGATGAGGATTGTGCGTGTGTATGTTTGCGAGAGGAAGAGTGCTTGTGATAAAGGTTAGTGAAAACAGTTGTAAATGGTTACGAGAGGGAGGGAGGTTTATATCTAGAGCATGTGTGCGAGAAAGACACCTCGAGAGAGAGTGCGTGAGCATGTGTGAGAGACCACCGATGGAGAATGAAACTACATGTAAAAGACTGCTCTACACATTGATTAAAGATATAAATTGTATCCAAATATTAGGATGGGATCATGATATTTGCAATTCGCATAAGGAGCGGTCATTGATCCATTAGACATCTAGATTCTATCGAATTTGAGCATGTCTATGTTATTATTCGACACAATTGATCCACATAGTTAGTATTTTGAACTCCAGACAATGCATCGCTTTAGCAATCGAATATAAACGTGAGTATAGTTCATGTTGTGTGTGTAAAGCACATTATACATACGAAAGTTACACAATGGACATTATAAATAGCTACTACCTATGAACTAGCATACATTTGAATTCAACTTAAGGTGGTTTAAAAAAATTGAATTCAACATGAAGTCCATTCAATTATTTGAATTTGATATCATGGCATTTGTAAACCATACCTAAATTATGGGGGCACCAATCTTTGCTCTGATTTTGTACATAATAGCATATGTAGTCGTGTACAAAATAGATTCAAATTTAGCTCCTCCATTCCAAAATAATCGTAGTTATAGGATTTTCAAGTGTCAAAATTTCAAAAATAAGCGGATAATTTAATGAGGTTTTCAAACATACAAGGTCAAATATAACATTGTATATTTAGGTCAATCCTCATAGTTCAAGAGTACTCTAAACATGAATGCTTGTGTTTCAAAATTTCGAACGAAGCGCCAAAAGAGCCTCTACTCGCCCGAAACCGCGTGAGACCAATGTTTGGTAGTACAAGGAAATTACTTTTCTAATAACTCCGACCCGTGAAACCTACCGCCCCGACGTCCAAAGGTCTAAACCGAGGTAGGTTTGTAGCTTCATCTAGACGCCACGCAACCGCATCCGAAAAACATTCATACACAATGGCCGCCTAAGCACACATGCGCGCGGCCGAAATCGCTCTGGCCCACTATTTGGGATACCTGGGATTACCATCCTACCCCCACCCGCAGTAGGTCCAAAATTTAAGAGGGGGGCAAAGTTTATACTTTCTCCAAATTTCAAACAAGCGCGTCCCATTTCTGTTCAAAAAAGCCAAAAACAAGCGCGTCCTAGACCGAAACATGGTTCCACCCACCCGTCCGATTCCCCATTCGTACTCCGTGGGCGCCAAAACTACCTCTCCACCAGCCGCGGAACCCCGGCGTCCTCTGTCCGCCACCCCATCCCACCCATCAACCGCCGCCCTCCTCCATCACGCCGGAGCCGATACCCCGACGTCGTCGTCCACCACAACCTTAACCGCAACGCCCTCCATGGCTAGTAGTTGAAGCTGAGTCCGAGCCGTCCGTACCCGAGCCAGTTCAACCACGCCGTCCTGCGCCTCACCGCTGCCGCTCCAACTTCGCTACCCTCCACCGCACCAGAGCTGTTCCTGCTACGCCGTCCTTCGCCGCCTCGGATCTGCTCCCCCTCCGCCAACATACGGCCATGGCAACACAGTCAACAATTTGGCCATGGGTTCGTCCAAGCCTGCACCCTCCAGAACATTAGTTTCCCCGGTAAAAAGAAGAAAATCGGCGCGACTTGTGGAGGTGACCACACCGGCAACTAAAAAAGGTACTCCTCTTCCCTTATTCGTGCAAATCTTACGTCTCTGCTTGCACGATATTCATCCCACAGAAGACACTAGTTGACCACTTCTTCTTGATACTTGATGTTCCTAGTAACTCGCGATGCACAAGGTTTCTCCTCATATACTATTTCACCTTAGCTAGAGGTCTGTCGCCCCCTGAATTTCAATTTCTGGCCACTTGATTCCCAATTAACGGAAGCATTCCCTGGCGTAACAGGCGCTAGTATGCCTATTACGCCGGGGAAGCAGCACCTTGGTGTTTATCTTAGGGGCGTGTGCGGCCTAGAGCTACTGGTGCCCTATCTGGAGGTCGGCCGGGATTAAAGGGATGGCCTGGGGCCGCTGCCAAGCACGGCGGTGGTGTGAGGTCGATGGGAGGGCGGGGCGGCGTAGGCAGGGGTCTGGGCCGGTGGTCGATGGCGGTTCGAGAAAGATCGTCAACAGTGACTGGCGGGAGGTAGACGAAGGCCATCTGCGTGTTCCTTATAGATCAGACGGTTCATTAAAAAAATCGACTGACCTATTTATTTTCAGTCGACTGTTATCTTAGATATGACCACATGTGGTGGTGTGCTGGAGGAGTACCTGCATTTCCTGTGCTCATATATTACAAAATCATACAGAGTAGAATCTAATTTTGTTTGCCATGCAATGTTGTAGAGCTATCATATGTCTCCTGTCATTTATTTTTCAGCCACCTGCTATCTGCTACTTTTACAGTGCACTAGTTCTGCACACACTTCACACTTACTCTCACTGTTGTGTTTTCATGCAAGGGTATTTCAGACTCTGCTGCCATGAGAGAAGCCAAAAAGAAAATAGAGAAGTCGCTCCAGTTTGTTGTGTGGCTAGGCAAGACACGTTTCAACGCTTTAAAGGGTGTAGTGTCAGCAGATGGAGACGGGGAATGTAGCTCTGGAGTTGATGACCTCGCTCGCAATGAACCACCATCCCAGGTGCTTGCTTTAACTTCGCAGTGTCATATGTGGTTGCATGTTCCATATGGTGTCTAGCTTGTATTCGAAAGGCCGAAGTCGGTAAGATAAGGAAATATTTTTTTACATGAACCACCATCCCGTGAGCACCATAAGACAAATAGCTAGTCAGGGCACTGGCCGAGCCAGTGACAAGCCCAACAAAGATAGGCATCACCTGGAAGCCAACTAAAAAGTTGCAATGGTGGCGAAGCAGCCCACCTCCCACCAGGCTCTCAGGTCCTAGATGATCATGCTCACCACTCCAGCCAAATGTCTAGCTTGTCTTGCTTCCAATTTGGTTAAATTGCATCTGCTTAGCTTACACATTATACCTTTGAATATGACATGCCTTTCTGTTTTTCGTACATACTAGTACATCTGTGTATTAACCATGTTCTTACATCAAACTAATGTTCTTGTGTATCCCTCATCAATCACTTATGATGAGGCAGGCAGGCAAGGGGACTACTCCTCATTTAAAGATTGCAGTGTCAGCCTCCCGACATGATTCTCAAGAAACAGAAATGCTAGATGAAGATAGTGAACGTAGCTCTGTAGTTGATTACAACATTTCCCCTACACTAGCATCGCAGGTGCTTGCTCTAACTTGGCAGCGTGATATGTGGTTGCATGTTGCATATGGTGTCTAGATTGTAATTCTTCCAATCTGTTTAAACTGCATGTGCTAGTCTACTTAGCTTATACATTATACCTGTTAATGTGACATGCCTTCCTGTATTTAGTACATAGTACATCTATCTATTAAGCATGTCCTTACATAAAACTATTGTTTTTTTGTATCCCGCATCAATCAACATGACGAGACACCTTTAGTATATGCAGTGCAATATTAGTTGCATCTTTCATATGATTTATAGCATGCATTGCTTCTAATTTGTTGAAATTCCATTTATGATGGGACGCTTTTAACTTGGCAGAGTCATATTGGTTGCATCTTTCATGTGGTGTCTAGCTTGCATTGCTTCTTATTTGCTGAAATGGTTTCTGCTTAGTTTACACAAATAGTTGTGAACATGCCATGTCGTCCTGTTTTTCGTACATATTCCATCCTGGTATCATGTGTTTGCCTTACATCAAAGTAGTGATTGTCAATATCATGCATGAATGAGTTCTGAAGAGAGAATTTTATTGTTTTTTCTTGTCGGTTTTACTTGACAATTCAAAATCAATAAAGCGGAAGGAAGTTAGCAAGGCAGCGGATAAAGGTGCTCCTTCCGAACGGAGGGCCTCTACAGTTTCTACTCCTCCACACCCCCAAGATGATTTCCAAGACAACACATGCATAGACACTCAACAAAGCTATGTTTATGATGAGCATGTCTCCCCTAGTGCAGCATCGCCGGTGCTCCCTCTAACTTGGCACTGTTATATGTGGTTGCATGTTATGTGTGATGTCTAGCTTGTATTGCTTCTAATTTTGTTGAATTCCATCTGCTTACTTTACACATTATACTTGAATAAGACACGTATTCCTGTTTCTAGAACATACAATATATGTCTATCACACAATGTTCTTACATCAAATTACTACTGTTGTGTAACCTACAACAATCACTTATCATAAGACACGTTTGACTTTGGAGTGTGATATAGGTTACATCTCACATTCTTTTCTAGCTTGTATTACTAATTTGTTGAAATGGCACTTATGACGAGACAATTTTAACTTGGTAGAGTGATATTTGTTGCATCTTTCATATGGTGTCTAGCTTTCATTGCTTCTAATTTGTTGAAATGCCTTCTCCTTAGTTTACACATCATAAGCTGTGAATATGCAATGGCACTAATGACGAGAGACCTCTAACATGGTAGTGTGATGTTGTTTGCATCTTGCATATGATTTATTTCTTGTACTGCTTCACATTTGTTTAAACGCCATTTATGATGAGACACTGTTAACTTGGCAGAGAGATATTTGTAGCATCTTTCATATGGTGTCTACCTTCCATTGCATTGCTTCTAATTTGGTGAAATGTCTTCTTCTTAGTTTACACATCATAGTTCTGGTTATCTCTTCCATCCTGTTTCTCATACATATTACATCCTCCTATCATGTGGTTGTCTAACATCAAAGTTCAGTTCGTCTGCATCACGCATCAATTTGTTCTGAAGAACTAAATTGTTATTTGTTTTCTTGTCAGCTTGACTTAACATGGCACAGAGAAAGAGGAAGAAACACAGAATGGCAGGGAATGAGAAGCGGATGAATCCTGCAGATTCTGCTGGTACTGATGGTGCAATAGAAGGTCAAAGTCCAGTAGAAAATTCTACAAACACGGCATCCCATGCTACACGAGTTGCAAAAAAGACAAACAGAAACAAATAGCTGCCACCAAACAAGCAGAGACAACCCTAGTTCTTGCAACACCTACCACAGTACTACCAGCTGCACGACGTACTCGTGCGTCAACTGAGCTAGCAGCATGTTCCCAAGCTCCCTTGCCACCTGACACTACTTCCCAAGCACTCTTGACACAAGACGAGTTGGCAATATCAGATGAACCTTGTGAGCTTCAACAACAAGAAGGTAGTTGCTGGAGTCAAGTTACAGTTGCATGCTTCTTTATATGTAGTCTCACAGTTTGATGTACACTAACACTTCCTATGTTTGTTGTTGGACTAGCACCTAGGCGCAAGAGGAAACAAACATCAGGGATAATGCTCGATAGGTTAACTAAATCTAGAGGAGGAAGAATGGAGATCCGTTTTGAGGCAGGTTTAAAAAGGCCACGTGATGCTACAGAGTCAGCCAAGTTAGTATCAGAGGCACCTGTTGCTGTTAGGTGTCATGTATGTATCCTCCCAACATGGATTCAGTACAGGAATGACAAAGACGAAACCCAGTTCAACATCTTCCTCGACCATTTATCTATAAGTATGGTTATGTATGGAAACTAGTAATATCGTCTTGCTCTGTCCAATACTTTCTAGGTTGCTGATAATGAGACTCCCATAATTTTCAACAGATGAGGTTCAAGTTGGATAGCCAAGATGATCCAACCAGACAAGCTTGCACCCATGTTTTCAAGTCTGCTCTGCGATAGTATCGGTATAACTTGAGGAAAACTCACTTTGAAGGCAAGGCTAACAGTCAACTTGCCCAAACATCTCTAGTGGAAAATATATCTGATGAAGACTGGAGAGGCCTCGTTAAACACTGGTCCGATCCGAAGTATCAGGTACATTATATATATGTCATCAGATCACATGTCGAAGTCCTATTTACGCATGTGCCACACAAATCTATCTTCTTGTAGGTGAACTATTCAAAGAACAAGGCCAACCGTACGAAAGTGAAATTCCAACAGACGACAGGATCTTGTAGCTATATTGCACACCGCGAGGCTCTTGTAATTAGCTGTTGTTTCACTCTTTTTGCTGTACCATATTATCAGATCTATATTGACTTGTTCCAAATGCAGAGGAAAGCCCGTAAGGACCAAAAAGTACCTGAACCAAATGCTGTGGAAATCTTCAAGGACTGTCACACCAGCAAGAAGAAGGGCATGACTACACCAGTCAAAGCCGCTGTTGGAAGTCCTTAATCCTCATGCCTTTTAACTACTACTTACTCTGACTTGTGCCTTGAACTTCATGGTTTGCAGCCAATGTCTATTACTCTTTTCAATTTTATACACAATTGTCTTAGCGCATCATTGCACCTTACAAGGTTTAAAAGAGAGGAGTGATATTCCTTTGATCTTGACCTGTAATCTAGTTTCGTGCTGGACTTGCCCACACAACATTACAATTGCCTGTTTGTCTGTTCTCAGTTGTTTTGTGATATGAATGACGTTATACTATGCTTACCGTATTATAAACTTCGTCTCTTTATCCTTAGCCCTCAATACAATGTGAAGAAATAGACAATACATTAGCAATGGTACATGGTCATATGTTTGGAACCTGGTTTTATTATGTACTTTGCAATAAAATACAACTAATATTTTACATGGGTTCACCAGAATAAGTTCTGTATATAGACCAAAGCTATTTTGTTTGGTTTTGCTGCCTCCTTAATATCTTCAGTTCTAGTACTACTAATGTAAAACCTCAACTTTTCAGCGAGCTATGGAAAAAATGGTGGAACCGCCACCTTCTGAAGGTGGCGAGGCAACTATAACCGCAATGTCAGCTCTTGCTGAAGTGGGTCAGTACCTGTCCACTAACAGTGCCAAAAGCACGTTCCTGCGTAATACTGGGTTGGTTGTTAAGGCAATATCGTCCAAACTGCCTCATGATCAAGATATGCAAGCTCAAAGCAATGTTGTATCTGCGCTCCAGACACAAGTCCATTCCCTAACAAAGACCCTTTGTGAAACAAGGAGAAACATTGCTCAATGTCGTCAAGATATGCATGGTTTTGAAACCAGACTATCAGACATTTGCTATGTTGTTCAGGAGCCTAGGGGAAATGAAGGCGAGGGTTATGGTGCTCCATCGGACAATGCAGCATGAAAACGTAACAGTCAGGTCAAATGAACTGAGCTTCTGAACTTCTGGTGGTGCATTTATCTGCTAGACTGTTAAGTTTTATGCCAACCTTCCTTTTGCTATATAGTTGTAATTTATTTTGGTGCGATACAAAATTTATTCTTAACGTGCAGCCACCGCCTGAAGAAAACAGCAAGCCATTTTTGTATAGTGTAGGGTGTTCCCTATATTTGCACTGGTGGCAATCTTTGATGCCGAGTGGATGTAATCTGTGCAATCGCCTTAATAGCCTAGCGTTAGTTTCGGCCTTATTTATTTCCTAGTCTTCTTTTCCCCTGGTTTGCTAGTGGCCGCAACTACCATGGGCCATATACGAGCCATAGGATCCATGGGTCTCCTATGAGACGTCGATAAATGGGCCTGTAATCGGTGGGCCTCGGGCCGTCGGATAAATGGGTCTACATGGGCCATAATCGGGCGTAATTGGTATCGGCCCAGCACGGTAACAGGCCGTTAATAGGACATAGGACAGCAAAGGCTTAATTCTGTCACAGGCATAACGGGTCGTTAATGGGCCAGAATATAGGACGAGCTGGAAACGGCGCAACGGGTTAACAGGCCAGAAATGGGCCGACTCTTGCCATGGGCCGAATTTGGCCCATTAGGGTAACAGGCCAGTAACGGGCCGACTCTTGCCATGGGCCGAATTTGGCCCATTAGTGGAACATGCCAGTAATGGGCCGACTCTTGCCATGGGCCAAATTTGGCCCATTAGGGGAACAGGCCAGTAATGGGCCGGAAGTAATCGAGGGCCGAAAAGGAGCCCAAGAACGTATGGGCCGTCAATAGGCCGAAAGCTTACACGGGCTGGAAACGGCCCATGTAAATCACGGGCTGTTAACGGGTATAAAGAAAATTACTATTCATTATGGGCTAGAGTCACCGTGGGCCTTTACCTGGGCCGGCCTATTATGGCACACAAAAATCTTGTGGGCCTTTACCTGGGACGGCCCATTATGGCCCGCGAAATCTTGTGGGCCTTTAGCTGGGCCAGCCCATTATGGTCCGCAAAATCTCGTGGGCCTTTAGCCGGGCTGGCCCATTATGGTCCGCAAAATCTTGTGGGCCTTTAGTTGGGCCGGCCCATTTAAACTTGTTGGGCCGTGCCACATGTCGACGTATCATAGGCGCCTTCTGTCCAGTGAGTGGATGACATCTGTCCCGACGATGAGCCGACACGTGTTTCCTCTAGCCAATGATGATTTTACACGTGGAAAATCCCCATTGGTCGGGGCTGTTAACGGGTTATCGGATCCAAAACCTGACCAATAGCTTAATGGCGCTCCGTTACAGTGGATGCCACGTGTCGGTCACCCTTGACGAAAGCACTTCTGTGATGCGCGATTTATCGTCATGGAAGTCGACACTTCCGTGATGATAATTTTGGTAATGTCATGGAACACTTCTACGACGGAATGGTATGACTATCTTGATTCTGTCATAAATTTGTCATGGATGTACATGCATGACAAAAAAAAGCGACCTACAAACACGTATCATCAAGGAAGTGTATTTTTTTGTAGTGGAGGTACGAGCAAGCACTGCGGCGATACCACTGCCGCAACATCCACTCCAGGACACTCGAGACGGGTGACCTAGTCCTGAGGTGGGTCCTATCCAAGGAAGGGCTGCATAAGCTTTCACCAATGTGGGAGGGCCCGTTCAAGGTCGTCCACATCTTCAGGCCTGGCGCCGTGCGCCTGGAGATACAAGACGGAGTACCAGTCCAAAACGCCTGGAACATCCAGCACCTCCGGAAGTTTTACCCATGAAGCAAGGCCCAGATCCTATGAAGCAAGGCCCAGAGCCTATGAAGCAAGGCCCAGAGCCTGAGAAGAAAGGCCCAGAGCCTGTGAGGAATCGCCGCCCGTGACACTCTCACGTAATAATGAGTTGGGGCTGTACACGCTCTAGAGTCTCAGGAGTGCCGGCCTCAGGCCCTAGGGCACCTGCCCACGCCTAGTTGCAGCACTTAGCTCCACGCTGGTGAGAAGACTTGAAGGCTAGATTAGGTGCCGGACATGGCTTTTCATTTGCTTTCCGTATTTGGCTCCCTTTTTCTTTATCGAAATTTGCTTTTGGCATTCCTTGGTGATTTGACCCCCTCACCTCCCGCTGCATTTTTGCGGCTCGGGTTAGCTCGTGTTCTCTCTCT